>NC_092166.1:81164474-81169474 GCF_045791955.1 Oncorhynchus clarkii lewisi | reverse complement strand
ACTACACCCCCCCCCCAAACAGCACTACTATACTACACCCCCTCCATACAGCACCACTATACTACACCCCCCTCCATTGAGCACTACTCTACTACACCCCCCCCCCCCCTCCATACAACACTACTCTACTACACCCCCCCCTCCATACACCACTACTCTACTACACCCCCCCCCTCCATACAGCACTACTCTACTAAACCCCCCCCAAACAGCACTACTATACTACACCCCCCTCCATACAGCACCACTATACTACACCCCCCTCCATACAGCACTACTCTACTACACCCCCCCCCCTCCATACAACACTACTCTACTACACCTCCCTAGATACAGCACTACTCTACTACACCCCCCCTCCATACAGCTCTACTATACTACACCCCCCCATACAGCACTACTCTACTACACCTCCCTAGATACAGCACTACTCTACTACACCCCCCGTCCATACAGCACTACTATACTACACCCCCCGTCCATACAGCACTACTATACTACACCCCCCCTCCATACAGCTCTACTATACTACACCCCCCCCCCATACAGCACCACTATACTACACCCCCCACATGCAGCACCACTATACTACCCCCATACAGCACCACTATACTACACCCCCCATACAGCACCACTATACTACACCCCCACATACAGCACCACTATACTACCCCCCCCCCCATACAGCACCACTATACTACAACCCCGCATACAGCACCACTATACTACCCCCCATATAGCACTACTATACTACACCTACCCTCCATACAGCACCACTATACTACACCCCCCTCCATACAGCACTACTATACTACACCCCCCCCCTCCATACAGCACTACTCTACTACACCCCCCCTCCATACAGCACTACTATACTACACCCCCCATACAGCACCACTATACTACACCCCCCACATACAGCACCACTATACTACCCCCATACAGCACCACTATACTACACCCCCCCATACAGCACCACTATACTACACCCCCACATACAGCACCACTATACTACCCCCATACAGCACCACTATACTACACCCCCACATACAGCACCACTATACTACCCCCCATACAGCACTACTATACTACACCTACCCTCCATACAGCACCACTATACTACACCCCCCTCCATACAGCACTACTATACTACACCCCCCCTCCATACAGCACTACTATACTACACCCCCCCTGCATACAGCACTACTATACTACACCCCCCCTCCATACAGCACCACTATACTACATCCCCCCTCCATACATCACTACTATACTACATCCCCCCTCCATACAGCACTACTATACTACACCCCCCCCCCCCCCTCCATACAGCACTACTATACTACACCCCCCCCCCCCCTCCATACAGCACTACTATACTACACCCCCCCTCCATACAGCACTACTCTACTACACCCCCCCCCATCCATACAGCACTACTCTACTACACCCCCCCTCCATACAGCACTACTATACTACACCCCCCCCCCCCCCCTCAATACAGCACTACTATACTACACCCCCCCATACAGCACTACTATACTACACACCCTTATACAGCACCACTATACTACACCCCCCTCCATACAGCACTACTATACTACACCCCCTTATACAGCACCACTATACTACACCCCCCTCCATACAGCACTACTATGCTACACTCCCCCCCTCCATACAGCACCACTATAATACACATCCCCCCCCCTCCATACAGCACTACTATACTACACCCCCACCACCACCCCTCTAACTGGGTAGGGAGACTTACTCCACCACAACATATGATATCTCTGGCCTTCGCATGCATCCCAAATGGCCCCCTAATCCCCATAGAGTGTAATGGGCAAAAGTAGTGCACTATAAAAAGGGAATTAGGGTGCTATTTAGGACGCACCCATAGAGGATGAAAAAGGGAATTAGCTGTGAGGAAGAGCATGCTATACAGGTGCTATTGAGACACCCACATGGTAATTACACACCAGAACGCCCCATATAAAATGTAGGTTTGTTATTACACCTCTCATGACTTCAGTGGTTGTTGTTGTTCTGGCGCCACCTGCTGGCTGAGACGGTCAAAATCCGGGAGGGGGGGGGGTTGTCACCGCTGTAGCTGAACAACAGGGCTTTTTTATAAAAAAATTTGGTGGAGGGGGGGGGGGGGGGGGCTTCAGTATCTCAGCCTAAATATTGCAGATTGATTGTAGCTTCCATCAATGTAATTGTCTGCATCACTTCCATTCCCCTGTATACTTTTTTTATGGAAGTTAAAGCTTGGTCGCAAATGGGTCTTCCAAATGGACAATGACCAAGCATACTTCCAAAGTTGTGGCAAAATGGCTTAAGGACAACAAAGTCAAGGTATTTGAGTGGCCATCACAAAGCCCTGACCTCAGTCCCATAGAAAATTTGTGGGCAGAACTGAAAATGCGTTTCTGAGCAAGGAGGCCTACAACCCTGACTCAGTTACACCAGTTCTGCCAGGAGGAATGGGCCAAAATTCACCCAACTTTTTGTGGGAAGCTTGTGGAAGGCTACCCGAAACATTTGACCGAAGTTAATTGATTTAAAGACAATGCTACCAAATAATAATTGAGTGTATGTAAACTTCTGACCCACTGGGAATGTGATGAAAGAAATAAAAGCTGAAATAAATAATTCACTCTACTATTATTATGACGTTTCACATTCTTAAGATAATGTGGTGATCCTAACTGACCTAAGACAGCGATTTTTTTTTTTACTAGGATTAAATGTCAGGAATTGGGAAAAACTGAGTTCAAATGTATTTAGCTAATGTATGTAAACTTTGACTTCAACTCTAGCTTTTATATTTGAGATTCTTCAAAGTTGCCACCTTTTGCCTTGATTACAGCTTTGCACACTCTTGGCATTCTCTCAACAACACGTGGAATTCCTGGTCTCTGGCTGTGTTTGGAACTGCTGATCTGTGGTCAAGAACGCAGAGTTCATCTCAGCCTATGCTGCCCTTCAGTCCAGTGACGTTTTGGCCCTGACGGAGACATGCATCATCCCAGAGAACACTGCTAATCCAGCTGCTCACTCTTCATTTCCCAATCCCTTCCCACTCACAAGGCAGGCATTACATTTGATCTCTTTACTAGAGGCTGTTTGCCTATAAATCTCACTGCAACCCCCCTCCAGGTCTTTGTTTCCCATGTCTCTTTCCTCCAACCCAAACCACTCAGCCCCTACCAGATGGTTATGCTCCGTCGCTCTCTCCTCTATCATATTACCTCTTTAGTTAAATCCTTCTCCCGCCCGTCTCCTGACTGCCTCATTGACCTTACTCTCCTCCCTTTCCGCATTCTATGACTCGCACTGTCCCCTTTTCCTCCCATCCCCTCCTGCCCCGTGCCTGAGTGACTCGTTGCGAGCAGCTGAGCAGAAATGGAGGAAAAGTACATTTCCGGACGACCCATTGTTTAACTCCCTCCTCTCTACCTTCAGCTGCTAGAGACACTTTCTATCACTACATTTCAATCTTCGTCCTCCAACGCAAACTCTTTTCCTCCTCGTCCCTCCTCACTGACGACTTCATCAACCACTTTGAAAAGAATGTTGACGACATCCGCTCCTCGTTCATTCAGCCTATTGATTCCACTGGTCCCACTCATTCATTCAGCCTATTGATTCCACTGGTCCCACTCATTCATTCAGCCTATTGATTCCACTGGTCCCACTCACACAGAACTACCCTACGCCTTGACCTATTTCTCCCGTCGCTTTATAGATGAAACCCTGGGAGGTTTGTCCGCCCCAAATAACTTGCCGCTCGACTCCATCCTCTCCTGCAGACCATTGCTGGAGACCTTCTCCCATTCCCCACTTGCCTCATCCCTGACCTTTGACTTCAAAATGGCCTCAGTCACTCCCCTCCTCAAGAAACCAGCACTCCTCCAACGTCAACAACTACAGACCAGTGTCCCTTCTTTTCTTTCCAGAACACTTAAAAAAGTGTTGTCTCTGACCAACTCTTTCACTATCGCTCTCAGAACTATCTTCATGACCCAAACCAGTCAGGCTTCAAGACAGGTCACTCACAGACTGCTCTTCTGTGTAACGGAGGCTCTCCCCACTGCCAAAGTTGACTCTCTCTCCTCTGTTCTCAATCCTCTTATCTATCCGCTGCCTTCGACACTGTGAAACATCAGATCGTCCTCTCCACCCTCTCGGGACTGGGTATCTGTCTCACTACTGGCGTCCCCCAGGGCTCGGTTCTAAGCTCTCTCCTCTTCTCTCTACACACCAAGTCCCCTTGGCTCCATAATATCCTCACACGATCTCTCCGATAACTGCTATATGGATGACACTCAATTACTCCCCCCCCCCCCCCCTTCTAAAACACATCTCTGTGTGCCTGGCATCTCAGCTTGGACGTCAGCCCACCACCTCAAGCTCAATCTCGACAAGACGGCGCTGCTCTTCCTCCCGGAGAAGGCCTGCCAAGACCTCTCCATCAGGTTTGACAACTCCACGGTGTCTCCCTCCCAGAGTGCAAAGAACCTTGGCATGACCCTGGGACAACATCCTGTCGTTCTCTGCAATCGTCATAGCAGATGACGATAGCTGGCTGCTGGTAAGCTTTCTTGACTTCGTCATTTAACACAAAAATATGTTTGGAAATACCTTTCTGGGTAATAGAATGTTAGAGTTTATACTTCCACTTCCTGTTAATAAAAAATGAGTTACCAAATCTATCCAATTAAAAACGTTGATTACTTCTTGTGATTATCATTCACCTGATGATAAGACGTGGAGTCAGTGTGTGTACACGTGTGTAGAGGGGGTTGTAGTGTGTGTAGAGGGGGTTGTAGTGTGTGTAGAGGGAGTTGTAGTGTGTGTAGAGGGGGTTGTAGTGTGTGTAGAGCGGGTTGTAGTGTGTGTGTAGAGGGGGTTGTAGTGTGTGTGTAGAGGGGGTTGTAGTGTGTGTGTGTAGAGGGGGTTGTAGTGTGTGTGTAGAGGGAGTTGTAGTGTGT
>NC_092166.1:80986974-81159474 GCF_045791955.1 Oncorhynchus clarkii lewisi | reverse complement strand
TTAAAACATTTGTTTCAACTCAAAGGAAATTAACAAAGTGCATGAATAGGCTACTAGCCTAACACTGTTCTCTTAATTCTATCAAATAACATTATTTAATAATAATTACAATAATTAGAATTATTCCATAAAATAAATCCAAGATGAAACTACACTGCCCCATTTTTTAAGTAGATTCTGACTTCACAATCACCACCTTAAAAATATGACAATGTTAAGATGACAGGGAACCTACTGAAACCACAGAATATCATATGTTAGCCCCTCAACCACCACCTCCTCCTCCTCTCAACCACCCCCTCCTCCTCCTCTCAACCACCACCACCACCTCCTCCTCTCAACCACCACCACCTCCTCCTCTCAACCACCACCTCCTCCTCCTCTAAACCACCACCTCCTCCTCCTCTCAACCACCTCCTCCTCCTCCTCTCAACCACCACATCCTCCTCTCAACCACCACATCCTCCTCTCAACCACAACCACCACCTCCTCTCAACCACCACCTCCTCCTCTCAACCACCACCACCTCCTCCTCTCAACCACCACCACCTCCTCCTCTCAACCACCACCACCACCACCTCCTCTCAACCACCACCACCTCCTCCTCTCAACCACCACCACCACCTCCTCTCAACCACCACAACCACCTACTCTCAACAACCACCACCTTCTCCTCTCAACCACCACCACCTACTCTCAACCAACACCACCTCCTCTCAACCACCACCACCTCCTCTCAACCACCACCACCTACTCTCAACCACCACCACCTCCTCTCAACCACCACCACCTCCTCTCAACCACCACCACCTCCTCTCAACAATCACCACCTCCTCTCAACCAACACCAACTCCTCTCAACCACCACCACCTCCTCCTCTCAACCACCACCACCTCCTCCTCTCAACCACCACCACCTCTTCCTCTCAACCACCACCTCCTCCTCCTCTCAACCACCACCACCTCCTCCTCACAACCACCCCCACCTCCTCCTCACCACCACCACCCCCTCCCCTCCTCTCAGCCACCACCACCTCCTCTCAACCACCACCACCTCCTCTCAACCACCACCACCACCTCCTCACAACCACCACCACCACCTCACCTTCTCTCAACCACCACCACCACCACCTCCTCACAACCACCACCACCACCTCACCTCCTCACAACCACCACCACCACCTCCTCACAACCACCACCACCACCACCTCACCTTCTCTCAGCCACCACCACCTCCTCTCAACCACCACCACCTCCTCTCAACCACCACCACCTCCTCTCAACCACCACCACCACCTCCTCACAACCACCACCACCACCTCACAACCACCACCACCACCTCACCTTCTCTCAACCACCACCACCACCACCTCCTCACAACCACCACCACCACCTCACCTCCTCACAGCCACCACCACCACCACCTCACAACCACCACCACCACCTCACCTTCTCTCAACCACCACCACCATCACCTCCTCACAACCACCACCACCACCTCACCTCCTCTCAACCACCACCACCACCTCCTCACAACCACCACCACCACCACCTCACAACCACCACCACCACCTCACCTTCTCTCAACCACCACCACCACCACCTCCTCACAACCACCACCACCACCTCACCTCCTCTCAACCACCACCACCTCACCTCCTCACAACCACCACCACCACCACCACCTCCTCACAACCCCCACCACCACCACCTCACAACCACCACCACAACCTCCTCCTCTCAACCACCACCACCTCCTCCTCACAACCACCACCACCTTCTCTCAAGCACCACCACCATCTCCTCCTCCTCCTCTCAACCACCACCACCTCCTCTCAACCACCACCACCTCCTCCTCTCAACCACCACAACCACCTCCTCTCAACCACCACAACCTCCTCCTCTCAACCACCACCACCTCCTCCTCTCAACCACCACCACCTCCTCCTCTCAACCACCACCACCTCCTCCTCTCAACCACCTCCTCCTCTCAACCACCACCACCTCTCAACCACCACCACGTCCTTCTCTCAACCACCACCACCTCCTCCTCTCAACCACCACCTCCTCCTTCTCTCAACCACCACCACCTCCTCTTCTCAACCACCACCACCTCCACCTCCTCTCAACCACCACCACCTCCTCCTCACAACCACCACCACCACCACCTCCCCTCCCCTCCTCTCAGCCACCACCTCCTCTCAACCACCACCACCTCCTCCTCACAACCACCACCACCACCTCCTCACAACCACCACCACCACCTCCCCTCCTCTCAGCCACCACCACCTTCTCTCAACCACCACCACAACCTCCTCCTCTCAACCACCACCACCTCCTCCTCACAACCACCACCACCTTTTCTCCACCACCACCACCACCACCTTCTCTCAACCACCACCACCACCTCCTCCTCCTCCTCTCAACCATCACCACCTCCTCCTCTCAACCTCCACCTCCTCCTTCTCTCAACCACCACCACCACCTCCTCCTCTCAACCACCACCACCTCCTCCTCCTCCTCTCAGCCACCACCACCTTCTCTCAACCACCACCTCCTCCTCACAACCACCACCACCTTCTCTCAACCACCACCACCACCTCCTCCTCCTCCTCCTCTCAACCACCACCACCTCCTCCTCTCAACCACCACCACCTCTCAACCATCACCACCTCCTTCTCTCAACCATCACCACCTCCTTCTCTCCACCATCACCACCTCCTTCTCTCAACCACCACCACCACCTCCTCTCAACCACCACCACCACCACCTCCTCTCAATCACCACTTCTCAACCACCTCTTCCTCCTCTCCTCTCATTAGTTTGCACAGTCAAAGGAAATAACTACGTAGGACATTAGGACTGTCCTGGACTAGAGGACAAGGCAGTCAGGGATTTTTGGTTGCAACGTTTATATTCCGTCAACGATTAAACAGCACCAGCATTGAAAGAGGTCAATGTAGACGGATCATGTTTGGATGGGTAAGCATTATTCTGACTGAACGGCATCAGGGTGTCTCCACAAAGCGTCTCGCTGTTGAAAATTGATCCTAGGTGCTGAGTATAGAGACATCTTACTCCTACACTTATGGTTAAAAATAAAAGCTATGCATGAAGTCTCTTAAGTCACGAGTCGACAGATATTTAGTTCACCTCATGAGCTGTCCTAACCAGTCGAGAGTTACCAGCAGGAGTCTTGATAATAGAAAAATGCAACGAGTTAGTGGTTTCTGGGCCACATGCCATTGCTTTGGAGTTAAAAGAATGTTGAGATATTTCTAGAACACTCAACCCATAAATAATCTTTATCAAAAGAAAAAGGTTAGCAGTGTGGTTAAGGTTAAAAAAAAACAGAGGTGGCTGGTGAGAGGAGCTATAGGAATAAATGAAGCGGTATCAAACACAAACACATGGAAACCACATTTGACTCTGTTCCACTCATCCCATTACAATGAGCCCATCCTCCTATAGCTCATCACACCAGCATCCTCTGATATGAAAAAAAAAGCTTATTTTAAGAAGTGAAATTATAGAAATAGACAGGTTTATGAAAAAAAACGGTTTATGTTTGTCATGCGGCGAGAGTCGAGTGGAGAAGGACAGATTCGGTTTAGTCTGCCGTCCTGATGAGCCCTTTTGACTTGGTAGTGTTCAGAATTCGTAATTACTTTTTTTACGGACATGAATGCAGTACATGTTTGGTGAAAATTATTACAATAAAATGTGCTTTAGTGTATCAGGCCTGGGTGACAGCGATCTAGCTACTTTCCACTCCTTAATGTGGCAAATGGGAGTGAAGGACACTACCCAGTGTCGTCGGCTTGCAGCACAAACTCTCCCCCTTAAAAAGTGTAGACTATCACGGTCAGTGGTGGGTAAAACTACTGAATTGTCATACTTGAGTAAAAGATGCCATAAAATCAAAACATGATTCAAGTGAAAGTCACCCAGTAAAATACTACTTGAGTAAAAGTACCTAGTTTTAAACATACTTACAGTGCCTTGCGAAAGTATTCGCCCCCCTTGAACTTTGCGACCTTTTGCCACATTTCAGGCTTCAAACATAAAGATATAAAACTGTATTTTTTTGTGAAGAATCAACAACAAGTGGGACACAATCATGAAGTGGAACGACATTTATTGGATATTTCAAACTTTTTTAACAAATCAAAAACTGAAAAATTGGGCGTGCAAAATTATTCAGCCCCCTTAAGTTAATACTTTGTAGCGCCACCTTTTGCTGCGATTACAGCTGTAAGTCGCTTGGGGTATGTCTCTATCAGTTTTGCACATCGAGAGACTGAATTTTTTTCCCATTCCTCCTTTCAAAACAGCTCGAGCTCAGTGAGGTTGGATGGAGAGCATTTGTGAACAGCAGTTTTCAGTTCTTTCCACAGATTCTCGATTGGATTCAGGTCTGGACTTTGACTTGGCCATTCTAACACCTGGATATGTTTATTTTTGAACCATTCCATTGTAGATTTTGCTTTATGTTTTGGATCATTGTCTTGTTGGAAGACAAATCTCCGTCCCAGTCTCAGGTCTTTTGCAGACTCCATCAGGTTTTCTTCCAGAATGGTCCTGTATTTGGCTCCATCCATCTTCCCATCAATTTTAACCATCTTCCCTGTCCCTGCTGAAGAAAAGCAGGCCCAAACCATGATGCTGCCACCACCATGTTTGACAGTGGGGATGGTGTGTTCAGCTGTGTTGCTTTTACGCTAAACAAAACGTTTTGCATTGTTGCCAAAAAGTTCAATTTTGGTTTCATCTGACCAGAGCACCTTCTTCCACATGTTTGGTGTGTCTCCCAGGTGGCTTGTGGCAAACTTTAAACAACACTTTTTATGGATATCTTTAAGAAATGGCTTTCTTCTTGCCACTCTTCCATAAAGGCCAGATTTGTGCAATATACGACTGATTGTTGTCCTATGGACAGAGTCTCCCACCTCAGCTGTAGATCTCTGCAGTTCATCCAGAGTGATCATGGGCCTCTTGGCTGCATCTCTGATCAGTTTCTCCTTGTATGAGCTGAAAGTTTAGAGGGACGGCCAGGTCTTGGTAGATTTGCAGTGGTCTGATACTCCTTCCATTTCAATATTATCGCTTGCACAGTGCTCCTTGGGATGTTTAAAGCTTGGGAAATCCTTTTGTATCCAAATCAAGGCTTTAAACTTCTTCACAACAGTATCTCGGACCTGCCTGGTGTGTTCCTTGTTCTTCATGATGCTCTCTGCGCTTTTAACGGACCTCTGAGACTATCACAGTGCAGGTGCATTTATACGGAGACTTGATTACACACAGGTGGATTGTATTTATCATCATTAGTAATTTAGGTCAACATTGGATCATTCAGAGATCCTCACTGAACTTCTGGAGAGAGTTTGCTGCACTGAAAGTAAAGGGGCTGAATAATTTTGCACGCCCAATTTTTCAGTTTTTGATTTGTTAAAAAAGTTTGAAATATCCAATAAATGTCGTTCCACTTCATGATTGTGTCCCACTTGTTGTTGATTCTTCACAATAAAATGTGAAATGTGGCAAAAGGTCGCAAAGTTCAAGGGGGCCGAATACTTTCGCAAGGCACTGTAAATACAAAAAAAAAATGCTGTACACATCACATTCCTTTCATTAAGCCAACCTAAATGGCACAATTTGTATTTATTTATGGATCGGCAGGGGCACACTCCAACACTCAGACATCATTTCCAAAACCAATATTTGTGTTCAGTGAGTCCGTCAGAGCAGAGGCAGCAGGGATGATAACACTAAGTCCTGCCTGAGCATTCAAAATGTACTTTTGGGTATCAGGGAAAATAAAAATACAAATAAATAAATTAAATACATTTAAAAAACAGTAATGTTGTGGAGTAAAAGTTGCAAAAATATATAAAAGAGTAAAGTACAGATACCCCCCCCCCCCAAAAAAAAAGACTTAAGTAGTACTTCAAAGTATTTTTAAAACCACTGATCACAGTGACATCCAGAATTGTTACTACCAATATTACAAGTTATGTCTCGTGTATTTTACTATCCTACTGAAAATACAATCCTGTGGGATGGAACAAACTGGAGACGGTGAAGAAATCCAGAAAGTGGCCAATAACGTCGTCGCTCAGCGAAATAAACACAACTTTATTTGACAGGTTTTAACCATGCTGCTGTTGCCAGCAGGGCTCATCAGGACGACTGACTGAAACGGATCCATGACTCTCACCTGCACCACATAAGACATCCATATGACTGAATAGGATGCTGACAATGAAGGCTAGTTGACTGAATAGGATACTGACTGAATGAAGGCTAGTTGACTGAATAGGATACTGACTGAATAGGATGCTGACAATGAAGGCTAGTTGACTGAATAGGATACTGACTGAATGAAGGCTAGTTGACTGAATAGGATGTTGACTGAATAGGATGCTGACTGAATAGGATGCTGACAATGAAGGCTAGTTGAATGAATAGGATGCTGACTGAATAGGATGCTGACCGAATAGGATGCTGACCGAATAGGATGCTGACTCACAACTGGGTTATAAACTGGTCACTACAGGGTTATAACAAGTACTGTGTTATAAACAACTCACTACTGGGTTATAACAAGTACTGTGTTATAAACCACTCACTTCTGCGTTATAAACCACTCGGTGGGTTATAAACCGGTCACTGGTGGGTTATAAACCGGTCACTGGTGGGTTATAAACCGGTCACTGTTTTATAAACCGGTCACTGGTGGGTTATAAACCGGTCACTGTTTTATAAACCGGTCACTGGTGGGTTATAAACCGGTCACTGTTTTATAAACCGGTCACTGGTGGGTTATAAACCGGTCACTGTGTTATAAACCGGTCACTGTGTTATAAACCGGTCACTGTGTTATAAACCACTAACTTCTGCGTTATAAACCACTCGGTGGGTTATAAACCGGTCACTGTGTTATAAACCGGTCACTGGTGGGTTATAAACCGGTCACTGGTGGGTTATAAACCGGTCACTGTTTTATAAACTGGTCACTGGTGGGTTATAAACCGGTCACTGGTGGGTTATAAACCGGTCACTGTTTTATAAACCGGTCACTGGTGGGTTATAAACCGGTCACTGTTTTATAAACCGGTCACTGGTGGGTTATAAACCGGTCACTGGTGGGTTATAAACCGGTCACTGTTTTATAAACCGGTCACTGGTGGGTTATAAACCGGTCACTGTTTTATAAACCGGTCACTGTGTTATAAACCGGTCACTGGTGGGTTATAAACCGGTCACTGTTTTATAAACCGGTCACTGGTGGGTTATAAACCGGTCACTGTTTATAAACCGGTCACTGGTGGGTTATAAACCGGTCACTGTTTTATAAACCGGTCACTGGTGGGTTATAAACCGGTCACTGTTTTATAAACCGGTCACTGTGTTATAAACCGGTCACTGGTGGGTTATAAACCGGTCACTGGTGGGTTATAAACCGGTCACTGGTGGGTTATAAACCGGTCACTGTTTTATAAACCGGTCATTGGTGGGTTATAAACCGGTCACTGTTTTATAAACCGGTCACTGGTGGGTTATAAACCGGTCACTGTTTTATAAACCGGTCACTGTGTTATAAACCGGTCACTGGTGGGTTATAAACCGGTCACTGGTGGGTTATAAACCGGTCACTGGTGGGTTATAAACCGGTCACTGTTTTATAAACCGGTCACTGTGTTATAAACCGGTCACTGTTTTATAAACCGGTCACTGTTTTATAAACCGGTCACTGTGTTATAAACCGGTCACTGGTGGGTTATAAACCGGTCACTGGTGGGTTATAAACCGGTCACTGGTGGGTTATAAACCGGTCACTGTTTTATAATCCGGTCACTGTGTTATAAACCGGTCACTACTGGGTTATAAACCGGTCACTGTGTTATAAACCGGTCACTGGTGGGTTATAAACCGGTCACTGGTGGGTTATAAACCGGTCACTGGTGGGTTATAAACCGGTCACTGTGTTATAAACCGGTCACTACTGGGTTATAAACCGGTCACTGTGTTATAAACCGGTCACTGGTGGGTTATAAACCGGTCACTGTTTTATAAACCGGTCACTGTGTTATAAACCGGTCACTGTGTTATAAACCGGTCACTGGTGGGTTATAAACCGGTCACTGGTGGGTTATAAACCGGTCACTGTTTTATAAACCGGTCACTGTTTTATAAACCGGTCACTGTGTTATAAACCGGTTGCTGGTGGGTTATAAACCACTCAGTGTGTTATAAACACTAACTAATGGGTTATAAACCGGTTACTCGTGGGTTATAAGAGGATTTGCAGTTGTGAGTCTTATTAAATGCTTTATTACAAAATAATGTGAACACCAAGAAGCAGGACTTGATTCTTGTATAATTTGAAGGCTCCCGAGCGGTCTAAGGCTAGAGGCGCCACTACAGACCCTGGTTCGATCCCGGGTTGTATCACAACGGGCGGAGATCAGGAGTCCCATAGGGCGGCGCACAATTGGTACAGCGTCGCCCGGGTTAGGCCGTCATTTAAATTAAGAATTAGTTCTTAATAAAAGGTTAAATGAATACAATAACTTTTATTTAAATCTTAGAAACTGAATGAAACGTGATCCTTCCCTTTAGGATGTACCCATCTTATATCACAAAAATGTTTCTGAACAAAAGGCTGATTGATGCCTTGAGTAGTATCTACTTTGTAGTAAACGCAAAACATAATTTTCTGTAAATGAAAAAAAGACCACATTTATTGCAATCAGTCTTTTTATTACAGGGCACATCAGATGGTTTTGTAGGGTCTCAATAATCGTACACATTCAAACTGCTCTGGGATTATTCAGACACAAGAGAAAACATTTCAAAACTTCAACCGTTTGTACCAGCTGTGTAATGTTTAGTGTAGCTTGAAGATATGAGAGGAAGAGAAGGCTGATATCTCATCACCAGTTTCATGTGATGTATTAAACTTAAACACATTGGTGGTCTCCCGGATTAAACCTAGTCCTAGAGCCCCCCCCCCAAAAAAAAAAGTAGTACTAGAAAAAAAAAGTAGTACTAGACTTAAATATGTTCCCTCTTCATCCTCCAGACCCAGACTCTTTATCCCCCCCCAGACTATCACTCCAGACTCTATCTTCAGAAGCATTTGATGCATCATTCATTAATCCTTCACCACATTAGGTCAAGACACAGTTTAAACATTACACTATAGCTGGCCTCTAGTCAGGCAAAAACATGGAGACTGGCTTGCTACAGTTTCACTGAGAAGTACAGAGTAGAGAGCACCAGATCTAAGGATTACATGTAATCTCAATGCAACAATGTGAGCAAAAACAATCAAGCCAGAAACATATAGAGCTGAATGCCAGTATCTTTACAGATATTTGTGAACGGTCTAAGTGAATAAAGACATTCTCTACCCAATGTGTCTGAAGAGCTCGTCATGATGTTTTCCAATATTGCAGATATAATAAAACCCCAAGACAGAAAAAGTTAATGGTGGAACAAACCTAGCATGAGTGCCAGGCTGTTTAGTGCTATCACACCGACTCCCTGTCACTCATTGTCATGGCACAATGAAGTAGATGCAAAGACAACAAACAGATCTGGGACCAGGCTGGAATAAACTCTTTGGCAGTACTGACAAAATTAAAAAAAAAAAAATAGCTACCAAAAACCATCACACCATTTAATAAAAATGTAGAACAAGGAACAGTGTTTCTTTTTTTAGTTTCTATAACATAGTGTAATACCACTGAATAGTCTATTATATTTGTGTAGAACTGAGTATTATGATATTCTTGAACTCACTCCCATTGAGTTGGAGCAGATGTGCTTTGTCCTAGCGAAGGTGAACGACTACACGTGGCAGATAGTGAAATTAAGAACCAGTATAAAGATATTTAAAAATAAAAAAAAGGCCTTCCAAGGAAAAAAAAATCTTAATATTCAAATTTTAACTTCAAGGCCCTCTTCTCACCATTGTTTAACTGAGACTAGTACACCTTTAACCTCTAATCCAAAAAATATATACCTGGGATTTCATATATAAGATCTTAAAACACATTTCATTTCTTTTTTTTCTTTTTATATATATATATTTTTTTTAATATTTTTTTTCACATACAATTAGAAAAAAAAATTGCAAGTAAGAATCATTCTGAACCATGTAGTTGCATTGGATAGTCCTCTACTTTATATTTGAACAAAACTGTCACTGTTTACAGACACGTATAAGATTGACATCGACTGATAAATAGTGTTTTCAGTATTAACGCAAGGTTTTCACCCTAACCAGGCAGGCTTTTTAAAAGTGGCCGTTTTCACTCATTGTAGCTTGGAATTAGTATGTATGTGTTCATTAAATCTACTGCTCAGAGAGTCTGGCTGTTTTCTTCTTCTGACCAGGCTTTGGGCAGAGGAACAGAATAACTGTGTCCCCAATGGCACCACATTCCTCACACAGTATACTGCACCACCTTTAGCCAGAGACGTACGGATCCTGGTCAGAAGTAGTGCACTACATAGGGAATAGAGTGGCATTTGCGGAACGCAAAATTAACAAACAGTCGGGCCCGTCTCTTCTTACTGGTACCAGGGGGTCTTTCGGATCCAGTGCAGGGTGAAACCGGCATCCGTCCGGATCTTGATGGAGGCAGCCTCGGCCTCTCTAACCGTCTCCTTCACAGACTGCATCAGGTTCTGGGCATTGTGAACCAACATCTCTGTGGCCTGGGAGAGGAGGAAGATAAAATGGTCAAATTGATCATTAAGCTGTTCTTGTGTAAAACTGTACTACACTAGTAACATTACTGTTAATTACTACTTTAGCAAATTGCTTTTCAAGTTGAGTTTTTTCCCCGTTATTAAAGTGGAATAGGGACTGTTCCTTATTCCACTTGTTTAATAACAGAAACCACTCAACCTCATTACGATGTAATTACAAAGCAAAAAGGTAACTTTGGTTGATGAGTGTTATCCAGCGATGTCCAGTGTACTGACCTGCTCGGACTCCTCCTCGCTGATGTTGGTACGACCCAACATGGTGGCCTTGACTGTGGAGAGGATCTTCAGCTGTGTGCTGATGGTAGGGATGCGCTCACACACCTGGAACACAGAGAAGTTCTTCCAAGTTCAAGTTGATTTAAAATGCATTTTACACAGGTCTCAACAAGATCCATTTGAATTCAAACGATCGACCCTAATTCAAACGATCGACCCTAATTCAAACGATCGACCCTAATTCAAACGATCGACCCTAATTCAAACGATCGACCCTAATTCAAATCACAAGGACATGCAGGAAATGAGAAATTCTAGCTTTAGTCCTACATGAATATAAGGTTGTCCTTTGTCTCTGAACATGCCAGAGCAGCCGCTGCTGCACAAGGAAACCCTGACGAAAGCAGTCTGAAAATGTTTCTAGCGGTTGTCAAATCCTTGCTTCCTCCATCCTTGCTTGCTCAATTCTTCTCAAACTGCATTGGAGGAGAAGATCCTTAGGTCCCTCCCTTGGACCTCCTCCTCCAATGAGCTTTGAGAGGAATTGAGGAAACAAGGAGGAATTTGGCAGAAGACTGGTCCAGATAAAAGCACATGTATTGCATTGGAGACATCATAGTTGTATTTTTTTAAGAAGACATGACCAGGGATCAGCCAGTCAACTGACCTGGAGCAGGTTGGTCCGGATGCGTTTGTCTGTGCACTGCTTGGCCACCTCCTTGGCCAACTTTGTGACCTCGTCTGAGGCTTTTGCGATGTCTTTGGCACACTGAATGAGGGCACGTTTGTTCCCACCGGCACCGCGCACCAGACGGGACATCTCAGCCATGAGCAGGGCCATTCTCTTGGCTGCACCGATGATGTCGTTACCCTGAAAGAGATCACAAACAAGAAAAGCATGAAATCGGACGTCTGACAACACAGTATGTTACAACACAGTATGTTACAACACAGTATGTTACAACACAGTATGTTACAACACAGTATGTTACAACACAGTATGTTACAACACAGTATGTTACAACACAGTATGTTACAACACAGTATGTTACAACACAGTATGTTACAACACAGTATGTTACAACACAGTATGTTACAACACAGTATGTTACAACACAGTATGTTACAACACAGTATGTTACAACACAGTATGTTACAACACAGTATGTTACATGTCACATTTCCTTGATGGCACTGAATAATGGCAACTCTGAGCAGCTCTACTGTTGCTTTCTGGTCGCAGAGAAATTCCAATGTTCTGTATTGGCAATAACCTTAACTTAACATTAAACCTGAACGTGTAAGTGCTTGTATCTCACCTTGCTGGACCACTTGCGGGCCTCCTCGTGGAGCTGTCTGGCGGCCATCATCATGGGCTCGCTCACCATCTCTCCCACCTCTTGCTCTGGGAAGTCCTCGTCCTTCTCCTCTGGGGGAGGGGGTCTGGGGGGAGGAACCTCACCCTCGGGGAGAGGTGGTTTTGGTGGGGCGGGCTCGTCGCTGACCTGGCATGTTGCAGACAGAAGTGTTAATTCTCTATGGCAGATCATTTCTGTTCTAAAAAAAAAAAAACTAAATATATCAGAACTTTCTGAAACCACATTGTTACCCCACTGAACAAAACCCTGGTGTTGACAGTCTAGGACTGTAAAGCTAGACTGCTGAAACAAGTTTTATAAATTATTTTGATTGATTGACTTACGTGCAGCTGGTCCAGATCAGGTGGTGGTGGGGGGAAGTCTGGTTCCTGTGGCTGGAACGCATCTCTCACCTTGGCAACGGCCCCCAGGATCCTATGGCCTGAATCCAGGAAGCCCTTCTGCAGACCTGGACACCACAGAGGAAGAATCAGATCGTTAGGCCTTATGAATAGGAGACTAGACAAAGGCCCCAAAAGCTGCTGGTGTAGCAGCAGTAAAACATTCACAGACCCGTAAACCATAACACCATTGACTGAACCTTAACTTTGGACTATCAAAGATCCCCAAAATTGACAGAATGAGGCTTCATATTTTTTATTACGTCATGCTAGATAGTTATAGATGGATAGCTATTACAGCAGAGTATACAGTACAACGATCAAAACATATCCTAAATGTAAGGAAACTGCCTTGAAACATACTTGGATCAGTAATGTTCCCAGCCACAGCCTTGGCGTTCATCACCATGGGAGATATGGTCCGGCTCAGCTCATCAGACGCAGCCTTCACTATCTCCCTGAATCTAGGATCCTCAGAGTTCTCCACCTATGGAGACACTTCTATTAATGTTTCTCTTTTTAAATCATGTACTTGTTCTTTGTAATTCAGGTGTCAGTATTGTAAACTGCTAAAAAGGCACCATCACGGTTTGTATGCTTCTGCCACTGCATTACTTGCTCTTTGCGGTTTCAGGCTGGGTATCTGTAAAGCTCTTTGCGGTTTCAGGCTGGGTATCTGTAAAGCTCTTTGCGGTTTCATGCTGGGTATCTGTAAAGCTCTTTTGCGGTTTCATGCTGGGTATCTGTAAAGCTCTTTGCGGTTTCAGGCTGGGTATCTGTAAAGCTCTTTGCGGTTTCAGGCTGGGTATCTGTAAAGCTCTTTTGCGGTTTCATGCTGGGTATCTGTAAAGCTCTTTGCGGTTTCAGGCTGGGTATCTGTAAAGCTCTTTGCGGTTTCAGGCTGGGTATCTGTAAAGCTCTTTGCGGTTTCAGGCTGGGTATCTGTAAAGCTCTTTGCGGTTTCAGGCTGGGTATCTGTAAAACTCTTTGCGGTTTCAGGCTGGGTATCTGTAAAGCTCTTTGCGGTTTCAGGCTGGGTATCTGTAAAGCTCTTTGCGGTTTCAGGCTGGGTATCTGTAAAGCTCTTTGTGGTTTCAGGCTGGGTATCTGTAAAGCTCTGTGATTTCAGGCTGGGTATCTGTAAAGCTCGTTGCGGTTTCAGGCTGGGTATCTGTAAATCTCTGTGGTTTCAGACTGGGTATCTGTAAAGCTCTGTGGTTTCAGACTGGGTATCTGTAAAGCTCTGTGGTTTCAGACTGGGTATCTGTAAAGCTCTGTGGTTTCAGACTGGGTATCTGTAAAGCTCTTTGTGGTTTCAGACTGGGTATCTGTAAAGCTCTTTGTGGTTTCAGACTGGGTATCTGTAAAGCTCTGTGGTTTCAGACTGGGTATCTGTAAAGCTCTGTGGTTTCAGACTGGGTATCTGTAAAGCTCTTTGTGATAACTGCCGATGTAAAAAGGGCTTTGTAAAAATACATGTGATTGATTGTATGTGTAAATAAAACATATCTATACCTCCCGTTTGGCTACCAGGAGGATCCGGTTGGCCCGACGGGCGATGCTGGTGGCCCCTACCACTAACATCTGGGGCTGGTGGTTAGCCATGGCAGCGCGACATTTCTCCAGGTCTTTCTTAATGGCCTCCTCAGAGGCATCCAACAGAGACTTGGTGTCTATAGCCTCGTCCACCAAACCTAGAGACAGAGGAGACATCATTCTTAGTGCTAATAAGGAAGTGAACACATTTACATGTTCACACAACGCCCACTTTATCGTGATAAATAATAAACTGATAGATGGTCTGACACTACCTGTCATTTTCTCCACGTTGTCAATCCACTGGTTGTTCATGGTCTCAAAGTGTTCCAACGCAGCCTGGTTGCCTGGGTTTCTCAGCATGATTCGGGCAGCAGAGACCACCTAGAACAGAACGTTCCCATGAGCTGGGGACATCATTCCATCATCCTCCTGACCAATTGACACTTTGAGATTCTCACTCTCATGCCCTCACTCACCTGTGGTGTAATATCTCTTGTAGATTTGACGGCAGCTTGGATCCCCTCCACAGTGCTCTTGTTAGCGGTTCCTACAGCGGCAGCCTTTTCTGCCGTGGCAGCCAGCTTGTTGGCATGGTTCTCAAAGTTGGCCGCCCTCTCATCAAACACCTAACATAACAGTTACATATCACTGAATGATACAAACTTAAAGGGATACTTCGGGATTATCTACTTTACCAGAGTAGCATTGCTAGTAGATACCCATAGACTTCCAGTCATTGCGCTAACGCTATTTAGCTTGGCTGACGAAACTACCTCTTAACTTCATTCATACTGGACACAGAGACATAAATATGGTATCCACAAGATCCTCTGACTCTGGGGAAGTAAATAAATGGCCAAATACCCCTTTAATATAATATAGACCAATTATGTAGATGGTCCAAACTGTTTGTTTAAAAAAAAAAAAATCATCTTACATGATTACTTATAGTAACATTTCTCTCAGGAAATGTAGTCTAAATATTATTGATTGACAAGTACCACATAAATGATTGGAAACTAATCAATGAGCAATCCATATGTTATTTTTTTGCTTAGTGTATGATGATATGAATCTGCCAATAAATCAGGCTAGTCAAAGCCAGAGATTTATCTAGAGACACCTTATGTCCCAGAATATAATCCCACTCTATTTTATAATATATAGGTCTATATACACCTCTCTGCTCATAGGTAGAAGGTAATGAATGAGCCATGATGGAGGCAGGGAGACAGACAGAGGGAGTGAGGGAGGGAGATATCACTCACCTGGTCCCTGTTGGGGGCATTGGGTGGGGCGGTGGCGGCCACAGCCAGCAGTTTGATGGGAGTGGTCGTGTCGCTAAAGATGTCTGACACCTCCTGTGTCATCGCTTCCTGCATCGTTCCTTTGAGGTTCTGAGAAGACCACACACACACACACACACACGTTAGTTAGCAAAAGACCAGCTTTAGAAATATTACCTGTTAACGATAAACTCTCATGGTCTCTTTTAACAAGTGTCTTACGTTGATGAAAAACTGGTGCAGTTCTACAAGCTGTTGTTGAACCATTGATTTTAAAGTCTCTTTCTCTCTTCATGAATAACTTTTAAACACATTGTATTGGGCTACTTTAAGGTATCATAGTTCTAGTGGCTTGAGAGCATTAGACTGAAGCTGCTGTCTCCAGACAGCAGGGGGAGCATTTCACCATGCCTGTGTCAGAGTGAGCTCCAGACAGCAGGGGGAGCATTTCACCATGCCTGTGTCAGAGTGAGCTCCAGACAGCAGGGGGAGCATTTCACCATGCCTGTGTCAGAGTGAGCTCCAGACAGCAGGGGGAGCATTTCACCATGCCTGTGTCAGAGTGAGCATTTCACCATGCCTGTGTCAGAGTGAGCATTTCACCATGCCTGTGTCAGAGTGAGCTCCAGACAGCAGGGGGAGCATTTCACCATGTCTGTGTCAGAGTGAGCATTTCACCATGCCTGTGTCAGAGTGAGCTCCAGACAGCAGGGGGAGCATTTCACCATGCCTGTGTCAGAGTGAGCTCCAGACAGCAGGGGGAGCATTTCACCATGCCTGTGTCAGAATGAGCTCCAGTCAGAGTCTGGTTGACTATTACAATGTTTATTTAACTAGGCAAGTCAGTTAATAAAAAAACAATAAAAAAAAATAAGAATTTGTTCTTATTTATCTAATATTCAAAACATACGATATACTTGCAGTGAAGCCGCTCAACAACTACATCATACCAGTCATCCAACAGATTCCCATTCAACAACTACATCATACCAGTCATCCAACAGATTCCCATTCAACAACTACATCATACCAGTCATCCAACAGATTCCCATTCAACAACTACATCATACCAGTCATCCAACAGATTCCCATTCAACAACTACATCATACCAGTCATCCAACAGATTCCCATTCAACAACTACATCATACCAGTCATCCAACAGATTCCCATTCAACAACTACATCATACCAGTCATCCAACTACATCATACCAGTCATCCAACTACATCATACCAGTCATCCAACTACATCATACCAGTCATCCAACTACATCATACCAGCCATCCAACTACATCATACCAGTCATCCAACAGATTCCCATTCAACAACTACATCATACCAGTCATCCAACAGATTCCCATTCAACAACTACATCATACCAGTCATCCAACTACATCATACCAGTCATCCAACAGATTCCCATTCAGAGTGACACAGAATCATCCAGGGTCAATGCCCTGCTGAAGGGCATGTTGACCGATCTACCACCAGGCCAAAAAACATGAACCCAAACCTTCCAAGATCCACCCCACGGCATTAGTTGTAAAAACACTGCCACTTAGTGTCATTCAAATATACTTTTATTCTGATTTATTTAGACTTTAATTTATTTATTTTATCTTTTATCTTTTGACCATCATTCTCTCTCACACACTCCCACTTGTCTCCAACTCCACATCCCAACCCTCAGCCCAGCCCAGCCCATCCCCTCCCTCAGCCCATCCCCTCCCTCAGCCCATCCCCTCCCTCAGCCCATCCCCTCCCTCAGCTTATCCCCTCCCTCAGCTTATCCCCTCCCTCAGCTTATCCCCTCCCTCAGCTTATCCCCTCCCTCAGCTTATCCCCTCCCTCAGCTTATCCCCTCCCTCAGCTTATCCCCTCCCTCAGCTTATCCCCTCCCTCAGCTTATCCCCTCCCTCAGCTTATCCCCTCCCTCAGCTTATCCCCTCCCTCAGCTTATCCCCTCCCTCAGCTTATCCCCTCCCTCAGCTTATCCCCTCCCTCAGCTTATCCCCTCCCTCAGCTTATCCCCTCCCTCAGCTTATCCCCTCCCAACCCTCAGCTTCCCTCAGCCCCTCCCAACCCTCAGCCCCTCCCAACCCTCAGCTTCCCTCAGCCCCTCCCAACCCTCAGCTTCCCTCAGCCCCTCCCAACCCTCAGCTTCCCTCAGCCCCTCCCAACCCTCAGCTTCCCTCAGCCCCTCCCAACCCTCAGCTTCCCTCAGCCCCTCCCAACCCTCAGCTTCCCTCAGCCCCTCCCAACCCTCAGCTTCCCTCAGCCCCTCCCAACCCTCAGCTTCCCTCAGCCCCTCCCAACCCTCAGCTTCCCTCAGCCCCTCCCAACCCTCGGCTTCCCTCAGCCCCTCCCAACCCTCAGCTTCCCTCAGCCCATCCCAACCCTCAGCTTCCCTCAGCCCCTCCCAACCCTCAGCTTATCCCCTCCCAACCCTCAGCTTATCCCCTCCCAACCCTCAGCTTATCCCCTCCCAACCCTCAGCTTCCCTCAGCCCATCCCAACCCTCAGCTTCCCTCAGCCCATCACAACCCTCAGCTTCCCTCAGCCCATCCCAACCCTCAGCTTCCCTCAGCCCATCCCAACCCTCAGCTTCCCTCAGCCCATCACAACCCTCAGCTTCCCTCAGCCCATCCCAACCCTCAGCTTCCCTCAGCCCATCCCAACCCCCAGCTTCCCTCAGCCCATCCCAACCCTCAGCTTCCCTCAGCCCATCCCAACCCTCAGCTTCCCTCAGCCCATCCCAACCCTCAGCTTCCCTCAGCCCATCCCAACCCTCAGCTTCCCTCAGCCCTGTAGGTGTGACTGACTGTAGGTGAGAGTGAATGTGAGCAGTCTTACTTTCAGGCTCTCCTGGAGATGTTGAGCCACGGCACGCGCCTGCGGGGACTCCCCATCGCCCCTGGCGGCCAGGTCGGCTAGCTGGGCCATCAGCTGTTCCACCTGCTCACACTTCCCTACCAGCTCCTGTCTGTAGGGACCTGGCAGAGCATTAGCCAGACGACGGCCCTCCGCCACCAGCCCCCGGATAGCTGCCTGGCCTAGGGAGAGACACAGTCAGACACTCGCAGAAACATACACACCAGCACACAGAAAACAAGGCTTTGGATCATAGGTAGGTCTCTACCGATTTGGGCCAGAGGGTTAGTAGTAGTAGGACCACCCACCCACACATCCTTCATTCTCCCCGCCTCGCTCTATGACACCCCGCCTCGCTCTATGACACTCCGCGCCGCTCTATGACACCCCGCGCCGCTCTATGACACCCCGCGCCGCTCTATGACACCCCGCCTCGCTCTATGACACCCCGCCTCGCTCTATGACACCCCGCGCCGCTCTATGACACCCCGCCTCGCTCTATGACACCCCGCCTCGCTCTATGACACCCCGCGCCGCTCTATGACACCCCGCGCCGCTCTATGACACCCCGCGCCGCTCTATGACACCCCGCGCCGCTCTATGACACCCCGCGCCGCTCTATGACACCCCGCGCCGCTCTATGACACCCCGCGCCGCTCTATGACACCCCGCGCCGCTCTATGACACCCCGCGCCGCTCTATGACACCCCGCGCCGCTCTATGACACCCCGCGCCGCTCTATGACACCCCGCCTCGCTCTATGACACCCCGCCTCGCTCTATGACACCCCGCCTCGCTCTATGACACTCCGCGTCGCTGTATGACACTCTACGTCGCTGTATGACACTCTTTATCATAAACTGGGTGGTTCGAGCCCTGAATGCTGACTAGCTGAAATACATGGTATATCAGACTGTATACCACGGGCATGACAAAGCATGAATTTTTACTGCTCTAATTACTTTGGTAATCAGTTTATAATAGCAATAAGGCACCTCGTTGCGTCGTGCCTAACAGCCCTTAGCCGTGATATATTGGCCATATACCACACCCCCTCGAGCCTTGTTGCTTATTTGTTGTATGTTATTCTATATTAGTTGTGATTATGTGTACTCTGAACATTCTCCAGGAGGCTATGTAATACAGCCCAGAGTCTAAGTGTTAACAACAGATGAGAATATCCAGGATTCTGAGCCGACAAGCCAAGGAGATAATGAGGTTGGGAGAGAGCATAGGAATGTAGCGCACAGAGAAAAACAACACAGCAGACATGTACACAGAGTCTGGACTGATGTTCACTGTAGAGGGAGAGGGAGAAAGAGAGAGAGAGAGATGGAGGGGAAGAAAGCAAGAGGGAGGGAGGGAGTTAGAGAAAGAGATGAAGGTTAAGGAAGGAATGAGAAGAGAACATTCAGACTCACCCACTCCCCCGTCATCCATGGTGGGGTTCTCCATCCAGCTCTGGGCCTGCTCTATCTTCCCCTCCAGGTGGACAGCAGCCTTGGCAGGCCTGCTGTTGGCGACAGCCTTGCTGGTCTTAGACTGCAGGTTCTGTAGGGCTGTGGCTATCTGCTTCGCCAATGCCCTGGCCTCCGGAGTATCACCTTTACCCCTGTGATGGGAGACAATAATGACGTACTGGAAATTAAAAGTCCGTAGTCTCTCTCTAAAGCATGATAGGTAGTTATTCTAGGGAAAGCTAATGTCCATAGTCACTCTCTAAAGCATGATAGGTAGTTATTCTAGGGAAAGCTAATGTCCATAGTCTCTCTCTAAAGCATGATAGGTAGTTATTCTAGGGAAAGCTAATGTCCATAGTATCTCTCTAAAGCATGATAGGTAGTTATAGGTAGTCTAGGGAAAGCTAAATTAAATAGAATGACGCATGTAGGTGTTGGTCAGCAAGAAAATTATGTGATAACATTCACTTAACCTCTAAGGCAATGGCATTCAAGGTCGGGGTCGCGACCCCACTAGGGGGAAATACAAAATTAACAAAAATAATAGGAACAAAAAAATTAAGAGTACAAATTATTGTATGGGACCAATATACAAACGTTTTTCAGAAAGGTAATTTGAAAAATAAAATTGTATTTATTAGTTTCTTTAAAAAAATGTTTTGATCTAAAATGTACTGATTTTAAGGTTGTCATTAGATTTGAGGGTCCCTGCTGAAAAGGTGCTCTAAGGAATTACATGGGCGACAGATAGCAGACAGAAAGCACAATATTGGCCCAAGGACCCAACCTGGAGCTGACAGACAGGGTAGAGCGTAGGTGGTGGGGTGGCCATTTTTATAAAAAAAATATATATATATATATATATATATATATCTCCTAGATGATATCCATTTCCCAGCTACAATCTTTAAGCCTTTGTCTGGGGGGGGGGGGGGGGGGGTATTTATAACTGTTATAAGGGTCTCTGCCGTCCTCCCTTGGCTAACCTTTCTGCACTCGATGAGTTAACTAGTTTGTGGTCTTCTTTTACAAGAATCAGAAGTTATTATCCTGGGTAACCTCAATTATGATCGGGAAATGCAGGAGTCAGACCATCTAAAAGACATGATGATGTAATGATCTAAACCCAACCCAGATGGTGACTAAGTCTACACGGCCCAACCCTATAGATCCTTCAAAGTCCACTCTCATTATTCTAACGAATACACCAGAGAGATATGTTTCTACTGTTATCTTCTCCTAAGACAATAGTGACCATTTCCAAGGCGTTTGTGTTAGAGATGTGAGAATACAAAAACCTAAGCCTCATGACATCACAAAAAGGAACTTTAACAACTTCAGTGATCATGTTTTAGTTTTTTTACATTCTTTATTTTAGTGACCTTGATTGTATTTTAGTTATCGCTGAACCCGATTCTGCTTGGAGCCTCTTTGTAGATGTCTTCAATACTATTGTGGATAGTCATGCTCCCTTTATATAAAATGGAGGATTAAAGGTAGATCTAATGCCTGGTACACACCGCAATTATCAGAAGTCATTCATAAAAGAGATGATGCTTGGGTCAAGGCCAGGAACACAGGCTTAGGCCCAGACTGGCAAGCTTTTATTAAGCAACTGAGGAATCACTGTGTAAAATAAATCAGAAAGGCTACATTTGATTATTATGTAATCGCTCTTTCAGATTTTATCTGGGTTCCCATTACATTCTGGAAAACTGTCAAATTCTAAAAAGGCTTCTACTTCCTCTGTACAACGACAAATTAATTCAGACACTGGCCGCATTACAGGAAAAACATTCCATAATTTACGCATTTAATCACCAGCCTATCAGCGGCCTATCAATTCAAAAGGACTTCTAAGGCTATTCACCATGATATTAGGCAGGATGCTGGTAGGTGAAACCTGTTGAATGATCAGAGAATTGATAGTCAAAAGATTTTCTTTTGAGATATTTACAGAAAAAGAAGCCCTGGATGCTTTGCTAGGGTGGTGAGTACGGCCGATCCCTGGGGCCAAGCTCCCGGCCATCCAGGACCTCTATACAAGGCAGTGTCAGAGGAAGGCCCCAAAAATTGTCCATAAAGTAGGGTCCATACAGAAATGGTTTGTCGAGATCGGTTTGGAAAAACTTGACTGGCCTGCACAGGGCCCTGATCTCAACCCCATTTAACACATTTGGGATGAATTGGAAAGCCGACTGCAAGCCAGGCCTAATTGGCCAACATCAGTGCCCGACCTCAATAATGCTCGTGGCTGAATGGAAGCAAGTCCCAGCAGCAATGTTCCAACATCTAGTGGAAAGCCTTCCCAGAAGAGTAGAGGCTGTTATAGCAGCAAAGGGTGGACAAACTCCATATTAATGCCCATGATTTTGGAATGAGATGTTCGACAAACAGGTGTCCACATACTTTTGGTCATGTAGTGTAGCTACCTCAATTACCTGGTACCCCTGCACATCAACTCAGTACTGGTACTTCCTGTATATAACCATGTTATTACCTGGTAGCCCTGCACATTGACTCAGTACTGGTACTCCCTGTATATAGCCATGTTATTACCTGGTACTCCCTGTATATAGCCATGTTACTACCTGGTACCCCTGCACATCAACTCAGTACTGGTACTCCCTGTATATAACCATGTTATTACCTGGTAGCCCTGCACATTGACTCAGTACTGGTACTCCCTGTATATAGCCATGTTATTACCTGGTACTCCCTGTATATAGCCATGTTATTACCTGGTACCCCTGTATATAGTCATGTTATTACCTGGTACCCCTGCATATTGACTCAATACTGGTACTCCCTGTATACAACCATGTTATTACCTGGTACTCCCTGTATATAGCCATGTTACTACCTGGTACCCCTGCATATTGACTCAGTACTGGTACTCCATGTATATAACCATGTTATTACCTCGTACCCCTGCATATTGACTCAGTACTGGTACTTCCTGTATATAACCATGTTATTTTCACTTGTTATTGTTATTCGTTATTCAGTATTCCACGTGTCACTTTTTCAATTTTTTACCTGTAACTCTGCATTGTTGGAAAAGTAAGCAGTAAGTAAGCATTTCACTGTTAGTCTACACCTGTTGTTTACAAAGCACATGACAAATACAATTGTATTTTCTAGGGTATATAAAATGGATGACTTACTGTCTCCGGAGCTCAGAGAGCTTGGCGGTGAGAGCAGCCATCTCTCCGATGGACCTCAGGATGTCATCTCTCTCCTTGGGGTCTTCACACATGTCAGCGATCTTCTTGGCCTCAGACAGGAGAGCTCTAATGTTTTCCTCTCCCTCAGGACCACCGTTAGGGTCTGCCAGCCAGTTCTGCAGGGGCACAGGGTTAGGGGTCAACATAACACAACAGGCTCAAGACCATGGAAGACAATGTACTATCCTCTGGGATTTATACTTTTTCCATTGTGCAATTTTTAACCCCCCCCCCCCACAAAAAAAATCTAGCAATCAAGAGAGTCACCTGAGCAGCGTCAATCCTCTTGGCGATGACCTGTTTGGAGTTGGTCATGGCCTCCAGTTTCCGGCCTGCATTCTCCACTTTCCCCGCGAGAACATCCAGGCCCTGGGAGACCTGCTGGGCCTTCTGCTTGGCTGCAGGAGATGCCCCCTGACCCCTGTAGATAGACAGAGAGAAAGACAACACAGAACATAAGACGGTTGTAAAATTCTTAAAACTTTCCCGAAGTTCAAAGGTTTTTCAGGAATCACAGCATGGTTGGAATTCCCTACTGAATCCCCGCCTCTTCCCCACCGAATCCCCGCCTCTTACCCGCCTCTTACCCGCCTCTTCCCCGCCTCTTCCCCGCCTCTTCCCCGCCTCTTCCCCGCCACTGCCAGAACGTTGAATTGAATGGAGATGTCCATTCTATAGATTACATTCCCATTCTATACACTACCGTTCAAAAGTTTGGGGTCACTTAGAAATGTCCTTGTTTTTGAAAGAAAAGCAAATTTTTTGTCAATTATAATAACATCAAATTGATAAGAAATACAGTGTAGACATTGATAATGTGGTAAATGACTATTGTAGCTGGAAACGGCAGATTTTGAATGTAATATCTACAAAGGCGTCCAGAGGCCCATTATCAGTAACCATCACTCCTGTGTTCCAATGGCACCTTCTGTTAGCTAATCCAAGTTTATCATTTTAAAAAGCTAATTCATCAATAGAAAACCCTTTTGTAATTATGTTAGTACAGCTGAAAACTGTTTTTCTGGTTAAAGAAGCAATAAAACTGGCCATCTTTAGACTAGTTGAGTATCTGGAGCATCAGGATTTGTGGGTTCGATTACAGTCTCAAAATGGCCAGAAACAAATAACTTTCTTCTGAAACTCGTCAGTCTATTCTTGTTCTGAGAAAGGAAGGCTAGTCCATGCGAGAAATTGCCAATAAACTGAATATCTCGTACAACGCTGTGTACTACTCCCTTCACAAAACAGCGCAAAGTGGCTCTAACCAGAATATAAAGAGGAGTGGGAGGCCCCGGTGCACAACTGAGCAAGAGTACAAATACATTAGTGTGTCTAGTTTGAGAAACAGACGCCTCACAAGTCCTCAACTGGCAGCGTCATTAAATTGTACCCGCAAAACACCAGTCTCAACGTCAACAGTGAAGAGGTGACTCCGGGATGCTGGTCTTCTAGGCAGAGTTCCTCTGTCCAGTGTCTGTGTTCTTTTACCCATCTTAATCTTATTTTTATTGGCCAGTCTAAGATATGGCTCTTTCTATGAAACTCCCGGAGTCAAACTTTTGAACGGTAGTGTAGATGACATTCATTCCCATGCTATAGATGAAACTCCCATGCTATAGATGACATTCCCATGCTATAGGGAATGGGAATGACCATGCTATAGATGGTCATTCCCATTCTATAGATGGTCATTCCCATGCTATAGGGAATGGGAATGACCATGCTATAGATGGTCATTCCCATTCTATAGATGGTCATTCCCATGCTATAGGGAATGGGAATGACCATGCTATAGATGGTCATTCCCATTCTATAGATGGTCATTCCCATTCTATAGATGGTCATTCCCATTCTATAGATGGTCATTCCCATTCTATAGATGGTCATTCCCATTCTATAGATGGTCATTCCCATTCTATAGATGGTCATTCCCATTCTATAGATGGTCATTCCCATTCTATAGATGGTCATTCCCATTCTATAGATGGTCATTCCCATTCTATAGATGGTCATTCCCATTCTATAGATGGTCATTCCCATTCTATAGATGGTCATTCCCATTCTATAGATGGTCATTCCCATTCTATAGATGGTCATTCCCATTCTATAGATGGTCATTCCCATTCTATAGATGACATTCCCATTCTATAGATGACATTCCCATTCTATAGATGGTCATTCAGTAACACAGTACCAATGTTCTTAACACATACAAGTAAGTGCCAAAATAAAGGAAACACCAAAATAAAGAGTCTTAAAGACACCATTCTTTCCACAGTAAATTCCATCATTTGGTGTTTTGTTGATGGTGGTGGAAAACGCTGTCTCAGACGCCACTCCAGAATCTCCCACAAGTGGTCAATTGTTTTGAGGTCTGGTGACATACGGCCATGGTATATAGTTTACATCATTTTCATGTTCATCAAACCATTCAGTGACCACTCGTGCCCTGTGGATGGGGGCGTTGTCATCCTATGGGGGAATAGCCACGGTAGCCAAAATAATGGCCCGCCGAGCATTTTTATACATGACCCTAAGCATGATGGGATGTTAAGTGCTTAATTAACTCAGGAACCACAACTGTTTTCAATATACTTCGTATCCCTCATTTTCTCAAGTGTTTCCATTATTTTGGCAGTTGCCTGTATATACTGTACATGTTTAGTTGGTAGAGCATGGCGCTTGCAATGCCAGGATTGTGGGTTCGATTCCCGGGTCCACCCATAAATAAAATGTTTGCACGCATGACTCAGCGTAATGGCATATAGTACTACTGTACATGTACTGTACCTGGCCCTCATCTCAGACACCTGGTCAGTGATTTGCCCCAGGGTTTTGGATGTTCCCAGGATATCCCTCCGCTCCTTCCCAGCACACAGCTCTCCCACCTTCCCAGCCTCATCCAGGATCTGACGGATGGCCTGTTCCCCTGCATCCCCTGATCACATTGAGAACACAAAGACAAATGTTACAAACACCTAGAGAAAAAGGACAACTGGGTCCTGTTCAATTGGCACCGAACAGAAGAAAACGGACTGAAGACGCAGAGCGACTAGTTTGACTTCAATGAAAACAGCAGTGGTGTATAAAGATGGCGGCCCTCCCTTTGCCTTGGTTCTCCCTATTGTACATTACGCTCCGTGACATTATTTGATCTGGTCATTAGCACAGTATATATGATCCCAATTTATTGGCACATTGAGCCTTAGTTTCAAAACTCAGTGGATCGCGCTTCAACAAAGACGTCATATCGGAATTCTGACCTCTTTATTCACACCTTCGCCATTTTGTTTTGTTTTTCATAAGATTTTTTTTCTTCTTTTCTACAGTGTCCCCAAATGCAGGGGTTTTCAAACCTCTCCTCAGGGAACCCCAGCCATTTCCTGTATTCATACTACTCCAGAACTAGCACACCTGACTCAGCTAATCAACTAATCATCAAGCCCTTTACTTGAATCGGGTGAGCTAGTTCGGGGCTACACAAAAATAGTGAGGAGAGGTTTGCACCCACTGCCCTAATGAACCCTGGTATACGGAGCCATTGGGAGGACGTGTTACCTGGTTGAGCGTCGGGGTCCCTCAGCCAGCTCTTGGCCTGGGTCATCTTAGAGTCGATGAGCGCCAGAGCTCTCTTCATGGCCTCTGTATCCTTTAGGATCAACAACAGGGTCAGAGGAGACAACATGCATGAATAACTAAGAACCTTCGGTCTAGAACCTCCCCCCCCAAAAAAAACATATTTGAAAAAGACTGAAATTAGGCACATTTGGACTTTGTACTACAGCATATACAGGGATTGTCATATACAAATAATTGTGTCTAAAACTGAGGCAACGATTTGCCTAATGAGGATTCCTTTTTAAGGTAACCCTTCTGTAGTTTAATATGTGTCTTCAGAGTAAGGTAATGGCATGTCTGTCAAGGAGCCAGATCTCGCAGCATGTGTTCGGAGTTTGAGCAGTCTCATGCTAGTATTTGCCTGCTTGGGGAATTCATTAAAATGTGATGATGACTGATGAACATGAGCTCAGCGTTCACACAGATGAACACATGGATCATGACGTTAGAGACGGCAAAGACATGACAGCCCCCACGATCACAACCATTACAGCACACACAACAACTCTGCAAAAAGCTGTCACACACACACACACACACCATATATTATCTGTACCTCTGAAGTACAGCATTGCTGTTATTCATTAACCTCTCGTTAGTCAGTAACACACACCTGTAAAAATGCACATGCTGTTTTAAAATCAAATCACTTTTCAGTCCTGTATATGCGTTCCAAATGGCACCCTATTCCCTACTTTTACATAGTGCACTACTTTTGACCAGTAGCCCTATAGGTTCTTGTCAGAAGTAGTGCACTATATAGTGAATAGGCTGCCATTTGGAAGTCAGTGTCAATACGGGTGTTGTTTCACATCATAAAAAGCCCATCTACTGTGACTGTCCCATTGTGTCTCAATCTGGAGGGGCTGGGAACACAAAAAACACACAGGAGACGACTTGACAATGAGTCTATTCATCAGCCAAGTGTTGGGACAGAGCTGTTACACACAACATGTGGCAGAGTGAGAGACACAGGGTTTTCCAGGAGTTTGCATGATAGGATATACAAGGACACTGTAGCCTTTGAATGACTTTAGGCAGTTTATGAGTTTACTCCGTGGAGGACATCTATCCAGACAGACAAGTGACGGTTGTACCCGCTACTAGTCATGTGAGTTTACAGCCTTTGTCCTTCAGGGGACGAGGAAAGATCTATTCCATTCTGCATGTCCACATGACTGAACTAATAAGTGTAACTCAACAAAGGGACAACTCTGCAGCAGCAAACAACCCTAGAAACCTATGCAAACGTTACAATATGTTGAAAAGTATCTGCTTTGCATGTTACGTAATAATAATAATTAATAATAAATACTAATAAATAAATACTAATAAATAATAACTACTAATAAATAATAACTACTAATAAATAAATACTAATAAATAATAAATACTAATAAATAAATACTAATAAATAATAAATACTAATAAATAAATACTAAATAAATCATAAATAATAAATAATACATAATAATAATAAATAATAATGATAAATAATAATAATAATGATAATTAGTGATAAATAATGATAAATAATAATAAATATTAATAATAATGATAAATAATAATAATGATAAATAATAATAATATATTATAATAATAATAAATCATAATAAACCTCCAAGATAATTCCTCCTTTCTAAAGTGTTTTAGTCAAAGAAAACGATGACAATGATAACCAGCCTATTGGTGTGATTTACCACAGTATTGAAACGGAAGATTGAGCAAAGTCAAACATAGGAAATTACTGTGTGTTGCTGCCATCAGCCTGGAAGTGAACAGCAGCGTGAAGTGAAGTCCCAAATGTAACCCTGTCACCCTATATAGTGCACTACTTTCAACCAGGACCCAGTCAGAAGTAGTGCACTGCACAGGAAATAGGGTGTCATTTGGGACACATACAAGGTTTACTTTATCAAGTGATGAAGCCAGGCTGAGAATTGGGCAGGTGGTTTGAGAGGTGGGGAGAGATAAGAGTAACCAATGCTTTTAAAAACACAAGAAGACACACACACACACACACACACTAACAGTAAACTCCATCTATCCAGCTTTTGCGTTGGGGATTATTAGGTTTGAGGATCACCCAAGGTGAGACAACATCAGAGTGTATATATGGCACCTAGTTAAATCTGCAAGCAAACAACCACTGTTTTTACACACTGACAAATATCTCAGTACTAGAATCAGTCATTTACGTTGACCACTTGACAATTTGAGTGCCTTTGTCCCGGGGGTAAAAATCTATTGTGAAATATATACACTACTACTGTAGAGATCATGATTCATTCCCATTGCCCCTGGGACCAGTTTCCCGGACACTGGATAAGCCCAGAATAAGCCTGGACTAAGAAGCATGCTCAATAGAGAATATCCTTTGAAAGTACTTTTAAGTACAGGAATAGGCTTAACCTGTATTCTGGGAACTGGCCACCTCATCTTACTGGAAAGCAATATGACTCAGCAGTACTCTGGATCAATAGAACACCTAAAGAACATCCTATTACCGGCATCTATAGTGCAGGAGAAGACCATCCTATTACCAACATCTATAGTGCAGGAGAAGACCATCCTATCACCAACATCCCATTACCAACATCTATAGTACAGGAGAAGACCATCCTATTACCAACATCTATAGTACAGGAGAAGACCATCCTATCACCAACATCCCATTACCAACATCTATAGTACAGGAGAAGACCATCCTATCACCAACATCTATAGTACAGGAGAAGGCCATCCTATTACCAACATCTATAGTACAGGAGAAGACCATCCTATTCCCAACATCTATAGTACAGGAGAAGACCATCCTATCACCAACATCCCATTACCAACATCTATAGTACAGGAGAAGACCATCCTATTACCAACATCTATAGTACAGGAGAAGACCATCCTATTAACAACATTTATAGTACAGGAGAAGACCATCCTATTAACAACATTTATAGTACAGGAGAAGACCATCCTATTCCCAACATCTATAGTACAGGAGAAGACCATCCTATCACCAACATCTATAGTACAGGAGAAGACCATCCTATTACCAACATCTATAGTACAGGAGAAGACCATCCTATTAACAACATTTATAGTACAGGAGAAGACCATCCTATTAACAACATTTATAGTACAGGAGAAGACCATCCTATTCCCAACATCTATAGTACAGGAGAAGACCATCCTATCACCAACATCTATAGTACAGGAGAAGACCATCCTATTACCAACATCTATAGTACAGGAGAAGACCATCCTATTAACAACATTTATAGTACAGGAGAAGACCATCCTATTAACAACATTTATAGTACAGGAGAAGACCATCCTATTCCCAACATCTATAGTACAGGAGAAGACCATCCTATCACCAACATCCTATTACCAACATCTATAGTACAGGAGAACACCACTCAGATCAGCTGTTTATGGTATGTTAAGTCAAACTTGAAATAACTAAATGTTAAAGAAAAACATTTATTGTTAAAATAAAACAAATACATTTTCAGAACTTACTGCACATTTTCCCCAAATGTGTAATTCCATTATATTACCATCACTCACATAGCTAGTGCATCTAATATAGTAGCATTCCTAGAGACATTACCATCACTCACATAGCTAGTGCATCTAATATAGTAGCATTCCTAGAGACACTGCAGTGATCTACTACACAAAGACACACGGAACAAGACTGTCATCATCATCATCAACAACACAGACAGAGCTACCAGACATGCTGCTGCTGAATGCACAACCACACAAGGTCGATAGGGGTCGAAAGATGTCGGCTTACCTTCTACAGGGAGGGGGGGGGGGGTCAAAAGAAAGGAAGAACAAAACATAAAGAAATGTTTAACCAGACATACCAACAGAAAAATAGTAAGAAGTCTAGTAAAGAAGAAGTACATCAGAGAGGAGAGTGGGGGTGACAGAGGAGAGTGGGGGTGACAGAGGAGAGTGGGGGTGACAGAGGAGAGTGGGGGTGACAGAGGAGAGTGGGGGTGACAGAGGAGAGTGGGGGTGACAGAGGAGAGTGGGGGGACAGAGGAGAGTGGGGGTGACAGAGGAGAGTGGGGGTGACAGAGGAGAGTGGGGGTGACAGAGGAGAGTGGGGGTGACAGAGGAGAGTGGGGGTGACAGAGGAGAGTGGGGGTGACAGAGGAGAGTGGGGGTGACAGAGGAGAGTGGGGGTGACAGAGGAGAGTGGGGGTGACAGAGGAGAGTGGGGGTGACAGAGGAGAGTGGGGGTGACAGAGGAGAGTGGGGGTGACAGAGGAGAGTGGGGGTGACAGAGGAGAGTGGGGGTGACAGAGGAGAGTGGGGGTGACAGAGGAGAGTGGGGGTGACAGAGGAGAGTGGGGGGGACAGAGGAGAGTGGGGGGACAGAGGAGAGTGGGGGTGACAGAGGAGAGTGGGGGTGACAGAGGAGAGTGGGGGTGACAGAGGAGAGTGGGGGTGACAGAGGAGAGTGGGGGTGACAGAGGAGAGTGGGGGTGACAGAGGAGAGTGGGGGTGACAGAGGAGAGTGGGGGTGACAGAGGAGAGTGGGGGTGACAGAGGAGAGTGGGGGGTGACAGAGGAGAGTGGGGGGTGACAGAGGAGAGTGGGGGGTGACAGAGGAGAGTGGGGGTGACAGAGGAGAGTGGGGGTGACAGAGGAGAGTGGGGGTGACAGAGGAGAGTGGGGGTGACAGAGGAGAGTGGGGGTGACAGAGGAGAGTGGGGGTGACAGAGGAGAGTGGGGGTGACAGAGGAGAGTGGGGGTGACAGAGGAGAGTGGGGGTGACAGAGGAGAGTGGGGGTGACAGAGGAGAGTGGGGGGTGACAGAGGAGAGTGGGGGTGACAGAGGAGAGTGGGGGTGACAGAGGAGAGTGGGGGTGACAGAGGAGAGTGGGGGTGACAGAGGAGAGTGGGGGTGACAGAGGAGAGTGGGGGTGACAGAGGAGAGTGGGGGTGACAGAGGAGAGTGGGGGTGACAGAGGAGAGTGGGGGTGACAGAGGAGAGTGGGGGTGACAGAGGAGAGTGGGGGTGACAGAGGAGAGTGGGGGTGACAGAGGAGAGTGGGGGTGACAGAGGAGAGTGGGGGTGACAGAGGAGAGTGGGGGTGACAGAGGAGAGTGGGGGTGACAGAGGAGAGTGGGGGTGACAGAGGAGAGTGGGGGTGACAGAGGAGAGTGGGGGTGACAGAGGAGAGTGGGGGTGACAGAGGAGAGTGGGGGTGACAGAGGAGAGTGGGGGTGACAGAGGAGAGTGGGGGTGACAGAGGAGAGTGGGGGTGACAGAGGAGAGTGGGGGTGACAGAGGAGAGTGGGGGTGACAGAGGAGAGTGGGGGTGACAGAGGAGAGTGGGGGTGACAGAGGAGAGTGGGGGTGACAGAGGAGAGTGGGGGTGACAGAGGAGAGTGGGGGTGACAGAGGAGAGTGGGGGTGACAGAGGAGAGTGGGGGTGACAGAGGAGAGTGGGGGTGACAGAGGAGAGTGGGGGTGACAGAGGAGAGTGGGGGTGACAGAGGAGAGTGGGGGTGACAGAGGAGAGTGGGGGTGACAGAGGAGAGTGGGGGTGACAGAGGAGAGTGGGGGGGACAGAGGAGAGTGGGGGGGACAGAGGAGAGTGGGGGGACAGAGGAGAGTGGGGGGACAGAGGAGAGTGGGGGGACAGAGGAGAGTGGGGGGACAGAGGAGAGTGGGGTGACAGAGGAGAGTGGGGTGACAGAGGAGAGTGGGGTGACAGGGGACAGGCTGTTGTGCGCTCTTCTCCCGCAGCATTCTGGGAGTGTTTATGTGTATGTGAGCGCACGGTATACAGCTCATGTGAGCCCACATGGCTGTTCAGCAGACTCACAATACAGATCCTGTAGAAGTAGAAGCTGTAGAAGTAGTGGTCTAATGAGCAGTGATTGGTCAAACCATTTACCCTCCTCCTTGTCTGAGACGAGCAGCTCCCGAGGGTCGAAGTGTGTGAGTGGGAGAGAGAGAGGCAAAGACGAGCTGCCCCGGGTACAGATCCAAGATCAGCATTTCCCCCCCAATCCTAACATTAACCGCTAATGTTGCAAAACTGACCCAAGATCAGCATCTAGGGGAAACCTCTCCCTACACCGGCCAAAGACAACCCTGAGGGGGTGTGGTTCTAGCTAGCTCCGTACCTTATTGGCCCAGGCGTCTTCGTCCCAGGAAGTGAGCTGCAGCACCCTGATGATCTCGTTGATCTCAGCACTCATCTTCTCGAAGGTGAAGTTCCTGTTCTTCAGAGACTCCTCTACTCCCTGGCTGCCGGACGTCTTGGTCGTCACAAAGATCTTGATTCCTGTAGTAAGAACACAACAAAAGTGATCACCAGTTTTAAAAAAAGGGATGTTTTTCTTCCAGACTTGTTAAATGTCTAGATAACTGTGAAGATCCAGTATTATTCTGTTAGAGAAACGGTCCCTTGTCAGAATCTGACTGGTGGTAACGGAGTTCTGACAACAGGGGTTCTAGCCCCATCTCAACCTTTCCAGTCCATCTACCCCTCCACAGTCATAAATAATAGAAATATGAATGATCTTTAGAGAGAAGGGAAAGGAAGAGGAGAAGGAAGTCGTCACCTGAGATGAGGACAGGCAGCAACTCCTTGACAGTGTTCATAGACTTGACGAGCATCACGCGGTGTTCTTGATGGGTCAGCTCCTGCTGTCTCTCGTCAATCATCTTGGCCATCTTCGTCATCCCTGGACAGGAACAACCACACGAAGGACCAGTTACATAAGACGTTTCTCTCAAGTCATTTCCACTTCCTGACAACAGGCCATCCATGAAGAGAACATTTCATCAAATCATGACGTCAACACAGCATTTCGCACCAATAGAAACATTTATGCATTCATTGTAAATCGCTTCGGATAAAAAAAAGTGTCAGGTAAATGTCAAATATTATTGGTTATTTAAGCAATAAGGCATGAGGGGGTGTAGTATATGGACAATAGACCACGGCTAAGGGCTGTTCTTATGCACGACGCATCGCGGAGTGCCTGGATACAGCCCTTAGCTGTGGTATAATGGCCTTATATCATAAACCCACGAGGTGCCTTATTGCCCTTATTGCTATCTGGTTACCAACGTAATTAGAGCAGTAAATACAACATGTTTTGTCATACCCGCGGTATATGGTCTGATATACCACGGCTGTCAGCCAATCAGCATTCAGGGCTGGAACCACACAGTTTATATGCATTGCATTATTTAAGTCCTTCTCAGTAGCCAAGGTAACTACGTGGTTATGACTGTGATATGTGGTCGTCTCACCCGGTCTACCTTATGATGAAAGCACTAAACGGAAGTGGCTCTAGATAAGAGCGTCTGCTAAATGACTACGGTGTTAAAATGAAGCTGAAAGGGTCTGACCAGGTCCCAGGTTCTTGGTGTACGTGATCAGATCCTCCATGGATTCCACCACCTCTGCCACGGTCAGGTACTCCAGGATACCTTTACACACACGGATGATTTTACGAACCTGCAATTGATCAAAAAAGGCAACGAAACAGGATCAATAATCTATATTGCTCTAGCTTCTTAGTGACATCTGTATGTTTTAGCGGTTTTGTGCGATACCTTTTGCCTCGATCTATACAGAACAAAAAATGTAAAATACGACACGCATTTCATTGATACCGAGTTACAGTTCATATAAAGGGAATCAGTCAGTTGAAATAAATTCATTAAATTCATCCATGTTACATGTGTTGTTCAGTCTAAAAACACTTTCAGTTTGACGTCTGAATTACCGCTGAAAGGGATTATTATGGAGTGATTATGCTAATGTACTACTACATAAACACCATAAGGAAATAACAAGTCTTCCCTTGTAAAAAAGAGGTCATCGGAGGTCAACTGGAGGAGATCAATAAAAGGTAGAATAAACCCCCACCATCGGTACAGAATGCTAGTTAATGAGGCCTGATAATAACACTGTGCCACTGACATTCCTGCTCTGTCAGCTCCTGACCAGCTGCGCGCGTGTGTGTGCGTGTGTGTGTGCGTGTGCGTGTGCGTGTGTGTGTGTGTGTGTGTGTGTTGTTACTGTGCTCCTCTCCCAATCCCAGTGCTGCCGCATAAACAATTTCCCTGGTTGTATCCCGATTGGCACCCTATTCCCTATACAGTGCACTTTTACTGTCCCTGAGCCCAGGGTGATGGTACGGCTGCCTGGTTGTATCCCGATTGGCACCCTATTCCCTATACAGTGCACTTTTACTGTCCCTGAGCCCGGCCGCCTGTCTCTAAACCGTGCACTGTTTTACTGTCCCTGAGCCCAGGGTGATGGTACGGCTGCCTGGTTTAAGGAACTACCTCTAGCCTGCTGAGATGTGCTGTGTTTTGAGGGAGGAGGGTTATGCCTGTGTGTAATTAATGTTGTTTACAAGACGTTCAGTTTGAGGGTGAGATGAAACTCCTTCCATAACCTAAGGTGCTGTGCTCTACTGTACTCTCCACGCTACTGTACAGTACTCTCCGGTACTCCACTCCTGTACTCTCCACGCTACTGTACTGTACTCTCCAGTACTCCACTCTACTGTACTCTCCACCGTACTGTACGGTACACTCCAGTAATCCACTCTACTGTACTCTCCACGCTACTCTCCGGTACCCCACTTTACTGCACTCTACTGTAAGGTACTCTCCAGTACTCCACTTTACTCTCCACTCTACTGTACGGTACTCTCCAGTACTCCACGGTACCTCAGCCTCGTCGAAGGTGAGCAGCAGGTCAGAGGTGCCAGAGAGGATTCCACGGGAGCCGTCGATGAGGTAATCTCGAGCAGGGACAGAGTAAGGGTCTGCTTTCAACATGGACGCCGCCTGCACCAGCTTGGTGCACGCAGTCTCCACCCTGAGAGAGGGAAAGAGGAACAATGGAAAACAATACCGTTACATAGCTCATTAAGTCTGTATTACAACCGGTAGTGATTGGGAGTTCCCATAGGACAGTGCACAATTGGCCCAGTGTCCGGGGTTTGTCCGGAGTAGGCCGTCATTGTAAATAACAATTTGTTCTTAACCGACTTGCCTAGTTAAATAAAAGGTTAAATAAAAAAAAATTTAAAATGAAAAATGCGTTAGAGACCTATTCATTAGCATCAGTTAGCTAAGAGCCAGTTGGGCATCAAGCCTGGTTTCAGCCCATTTCCTGTTGTTGAACATGATCATGGATATAAGTGTCTGAACATCTCTCACTATATCTATAACATCCCTCATCATCTCTCACTATATCTACAATATATCTGATCATCTCTCACTATATCTACAATATATCTGATCATCTCTCACTATATCTACAATATATCTGATCATCTCTCACTATATCTACAATATATCTGATCATCTCTCACTATATCTACAATATATCTGATCATCTCTCACTGTATTGTAGATATAACACCCCTGATCATCTCTCACTGTATTGTAGATATAACACCCCTGATCATCTCTCACTATATCTATAATATAACATCCCTGATCATTTCTCACTATATATAACATCCCTGATCATCTCTCACTATATATAACATCCCTGATCATCTCTCACTATATATAACATCCCTGATCATCTCTCACTATATATAAACATCCCTGATCATCTCTCACTATATCTATAATATAACACCCCTGATCATCTCTCAATATATCTATAATATAACATCCCTGATCATCTCTCACTATATCTATAATATAACATCCCTGATCATCTCTCACTATATCTATAATATAACATCCCTGATTATCTCTCACTATATCTACAAGATATCTGATCCTCTCTCACTATATCTACAAGATATCTGATCATCTCTCACTATATCTATAATATAACATCTCTGAGCTGGTTTGATGAACATGGCCTCAGTGGTGCACTTCTACTGAAGAGAAGATAAGAAACCTGAAGATAGTGAATTTAAGAAACCTACTAGTCAGCGAAACACAGGCAAGCTCGATATCATAGTTCAATCCTCATACGTGCTGTGTAGGCATGTGTGCTGTGAAGGCATGTGTGCTGTGAAGGCATGTGTGCTGTGAAGGCATGTGTGCTGTGTAGGCATGTGCGCTGTGCATGTGCCTTGTGTGCTGTGCATGTGCATCTGTGCATGTAGGGCATGTGTGCATGTAGGGCATGTGAGGCATGCGTGGCATGTGAGGCATGCGTGGCATGTGAGGCATGCGTGGCATGTGAGGCATGCGTGGCATGTGTGCATGTAGGGCATGTGTGCATGTGTGCATGCATGTGTGCATGTAGGGCATGTGTGCAGGCATGTGTGCATGTAGGGCATGTGTGCAGGCATGTGTGCATGTAGGGCATGTGTGCAGGCATGTGTGCATGTAGGGCATGTGTGCAGGCATGTGTGCATGTAGGGCATGTGTGCAGGCATGTGTGCATGTAGGGCATGTGTGCAGGCATGTGTGCAGGCATGTGTGCATGTAGGGCATGTGTGCAGTACATGTGTATTAGAGGTCGACCGACTATGATTTTAACGCCTATACAGATTATTGGAGGACCAAAAAAAGCAGATATTGATTAAATCTGCCGTTTTTTTTGTTATTTATTTGTAATAATAACAATTACAACACTAAATGAACACTTATTTTAACTTAATATAATACATCAATAAAATCAATTTAGCCCCAAAAAATAAAATGAAACATGTTCATTTTGGTTTAAATAATGCAACAAAAAAGTGTTGGAGAAGAAAGTAAAAGTGCAATATGTGCCATGTAAAATAGCTAAGGTTTAAGTTCCTTGCTCAGAACATGAGAACATATGAAAGCTCGCGGTTCCTTTTAACATGAGTCTTCAATATTCCCAGGTAAGAAGTTTTAGGTTGTAGTTATTTTAGGACTATTTCTCTCTATACCATTTGTATTTCATATCCCTTTGACTATTGGATGTTCTTATAGGCACTTTAGTATTGCCAGTGTAACAGTATAGCTTCCGTCCCTCTCCTTGCCCCTACCTGGGCACGAACACATCGACAACAGCCACCCTCGAAGCATCGTTACCCATCGCTACACAAAAGCAGCGGCCCTTGCAGAGCAAGGGGAACAACTACTCCAAGTCTCAGAGCGAGTGACGTTTGAAACGCTGTTAGCGCGCACCCCGCTAACTATATCGGGAGTTGATAGGCTTGAAGTTCTAAACAGTGCAATGCTTGAAGCACAGCGAAGAGCTGCAGGCAAACGCACGAAAGTGCTGCTTGAATAAATGCTTACGAGCCTGCTGCTGCCTACCACCGCTCAGTCAGACTGCTCTATCAAATCAGACTTAATTATAACACACAGAAATGCAAGCCTTAGGTCATTAATATGGTCGAATCCGGAAACTATCATTTCGAAAACAAAACGTTTATTCTTTCAGCGAAATACGGAACCGTTCCGTATTTTATCTAACGGGTGGCATCCCTTAGTCTAAATATTACTGTTATATTGAAGGTTGTACAATGTTATGTCATAATTATGTACAATTCTGGCAAACTAATTATGGTCTTTGTTATAAATAAATGGACTTCACACAGTTCGCAACGAGCCAGGCGGCCCAAAATGCTGCATAAACCCTGACTGCGCGGAACGCAAGAGAAGTGACACAATTTCCCTAATTATAAGAAATTCATGTTAGCAGGCAATATTAACTAAATATGCAGGTTTAAAAATATATACTTGTGTATTGATTTTAAAGAAAGGCATTGATGTTTATGGTTAGGTGCAACGACAGTGCTAAATCATCACCCGTTTGTCGAAGTAGGCTGTGATTTGATGAGAAATTAACAGGCAGGACACGCTAGATAAACTAGTAATATCATCACCATGTGTAGTTAACTAGTGATTGTGAAGATTGATTGTTTTTTATAAGTTTAATGCTAGCTAGCAACTTACCTTGGCTTCTTGCTGCCCTTGCGTAACAGGTAGCCAGCCTGCCATGCAGGCTCCTCGTGGAGCGCAATGTAAGGCAGGTGGTTAAAGTGATAGACTAGTAACCGGAAGGTTGCAAAAACTCATCCCTGAGCTGACAAGGTAAAAATCTGTCATTCTGCCCCTGAACAGGCAGTTAACCCACTGTTCCTAGGCCGTCATTGAAAATAAGAATGTGTTGTTAACTGACTTGCCTAGTTAAATAAAAGGTGGGGCCTCCCGGGTGGCGCAGTGGTCTAGGGCACTGCACTGCAGCGCTAGCTGTGCCACCAGAGACTCGGGAGGTCCGTGGGGCGACGCACAATCGGCCTAGCGTCCGGGTTAGGGAGGGTTTGGCCGGTAGGAATATCTTTGACTCATCACACTCCTGTGGCGGGCCGGGCACAGTGAACGCCAACTAAGGTCGCCAGGTGCACGGTGCTTCCTCCGACACATTGGTGCGGCTGGCTTCCGTTGGTGCGGCTGGTTGGGTTGTGTTTCGGAGGACGCACAACTTTCGACCTTCGTCTCTCCCGAGCCCGCACGGGAGTTGTGGCGATGAGACAAGATAGTAACCACTAACAATTGGATACTACGAAATTGGGGAGAAAAGGGGGGTAAAATTCAACAAATAAATAAATAAAATAAAAAAGGTATTTTTTAAAAATTATTATTATTTATTTTTGAAATCTGCAAAAAAAAAAGCAGATTTCTGATCGTTATGAAAACTTCAAAACGGCCCTAATTAAATCAGCCATTCCGATCAATCGGTCAACCTCTAATGTGTATGTATGCATCAAACCTCACAGAAACAGGCAACAAGCCAAAGATAAGACACACGTTACAATTCCCACAGAATCCTGACTTCCTGCTAAAGCCTGTGGGACAAACACTCTTCTTCTCTGTTTAAGAGGGAACTGGTAGTATCAGTTTTTGTCCACGGTGCTGGAAGACAAGGCACTGGGTGTGCAGGCAGGGCCAGACAAGCTCAGTTTGACTTTCCACCACGGCGAAGGCAGAACGGTCGCTGGTCTCTTCAAGCCTCTGGTAATGTATGTGCATATTAAAACAGGTTTGTAGTGCTGTTAGCAACGCCAGGGTCGTGTGTTCAATTCCCACTGGGGTCACATATTAATATATGCATTCAACTAAGTCACTTTGGATAAAAGCATCTGCTGAATGTCATGTATAATGTCATGTATAATGTATAATGTCATGTATAATGTCATGTATAATGTCATGTATAATGTATAATGTCATGTATAATGTCATGTATAATGTCATGTATAATGTATAATGTCGTGTATAACATTATATACATGTTAGTGCAGCCAGCAGTGTCCTTCAACAGCATGGAGTCAGACTACAGTCATGTTACGTTATATTACAGGACCAGTCCAGGACCTATGCACGCGCTAATTATAGTGAAGCACACACACAATTATATATAGTTAAAGGAGACACATTCCAGCATGTGTATCTGATGGATGAAGACAACGTGACTTCAAGGCGCCAAATGCGTTCAGGGCGCCTCCGTGACCTCTATGACCTACGCCTGCCAATTGCTTTACATCCATGACCTTGTTGGGTGCCGCGTGACCCCCCCCCCCCCCGACTGTATTACTGGGGTCTACTGAACTGTGCTGACAAGGTTGAGTGTGTATGGCAGAGTCACAGCAAAGCGGCTGTGATTGGTGGAGATTATTCATAGCTCTAGTGGAGTAGGAAGAGAAAAATGTCCCTCTTGATTCATTCATTCAGGGAGTAACGTACTGTAACACTACTGTTTATAATGACAACGTGATATAGATTGAATCCATATGTCCACAGAAAATGACTGGAAATACAATTTGAATAATTTTCTCTTGGGGCTTAGGTTGAGGTTAACCAAGAGCAGCCGTCTACGAAGAAGACCAAATAGAAGCCTACCACTGTTCCTTCCTCCTTTAGTGAGGAGTCCCTCCCTGGACAAATAGAAGCCTACCACTGTTCCTTCCTCCTTTAGTGAGGAGTCCCTCCCTGGACAAATATAAGCCTACCACTGTTCCTTCCTGCTTCCTCCTTTAGTGAGGAGTCCCTCCCTGGACAAATAGAAGCCTACCACTGTTCCTTCCTCCTTTAGTGAGGAGTCCCTCCCTGGACAAATAGAAGCCTACCACTGTTCCTTCCTGCTTCCTCCTTTAGTGAGGAGTCCCTCCCTGGACAAATAGAAACCTACCACTGTTCCTTCCTGCTTCCTCCTTTAGTGAGGAGTCCCTCCCTGGACAAATAGAAACCTACCACTGTTCCTTCCTGCTTCCTCCTTTAGTGAGGAGTCCCTCCCTGGACAAATAGAAACCTACCACTGTTCCTTCCTGCTTCCTCCTTTAGTGAGGAGTCCCTCCCTGGACAAATAGAAACCTCCCACTGTTCCTTCCTGCTTTAGTGAGGAGTCCCTCCCTGGACAAATAGAAACCTCCCACTGTTCCTTCCTGCTTTAGTGAGGAGTCCCTCCCTGGACAAATAGAAACCTCCCACTGTTCCTTCCTGCTTTAGTGAGGAGTCCCTCCGTGGACAAATAGAAACCTCCCACTGTTCCTTCCTGCTTTAGTGAGGAGTCCCTCCCTGGACAAATAGAAACCTCCCACTGTTCCTTCCTGCTTCCTCCTTTAGTGAGGAGTCCCTCCCTGGACAAATAGAAACCTCCCACTGTTCCTTCCTGCTTTAGTGAGGAGTCCCTCCCTGGACAAATATAAGCCTACCACTGTTCCTTCCTGCTTCCTCCTTTAGTGAGGAGTCCCTCCCTGGACAAATAGAAACCTCCCACTGTTCCTTCCTGCTTCCTCCTTTAGTGAGGAGTCCCTCCCTGGACAAATAGAAACCTCCCACTGTTCCTTCCTGCTTCCTCCTTTAGTGAGGAGTCCCTCCCTGGACAAATAGAAACCTCCCACTGTTCCTTCCTGCTTCCTCCTTTAGTGAGGAGTCCCTCCCTGGACAAATAGAAACCTCCCACTGTTCCTTCCTGCTTCCTCCTTTAGTGAGGAGTCCCTCCCTGGACAAATAGAAACCTACCACTGTTCCTTCCTCCTTTAGTGAGGAGTCCCTCCCTGGACAAATAGAAACCTCCCACTGTTCCTTCCTGCTTCCTCCTTTAGTGAGGAGTCCCTCCCTGGACAAAGAGAAACCTCCCACTGTTCCTTCCTGCTTCCTCCTTTAGTGAGGAGTCCCTCCCTGGACAAATAGAAACCTCCCACTGTTCCTTCCTGCTTCCTCCTTTAGTGAGGAGTCCCTCCCTGGACAAATAGAAACCTCCCACTGTTCCTTCCTGCTTCCTCCTTTAGTGAGGAGTCCCTCCCTGGACAAATAGAAACCTCCCACTGTTCCTTCCTGCTTCCTCCTTTAGTGAGGAGTCCCTCCCTGGACAAATAGAAACCTACCACTGTTCCTTCCTCCTTTAGTGAGGAGTCCCTCCCTGGACAAATAGAAACCTCCCACTGTTCCTTCCTGCTTCCTCCTTTAGTGAGGAGTCCCTCCCTGGACAAAGAGAAACCTCCCACTGTTCCTTCCTGCTTCCTCCTTTAGTGAGGAGTCCCTCCCTGGACAAATAGAAGCCTCCCACTGTTCCTTCCCGCTTCCTCCTTTAGTGAGGAGTCCCTCCCTGGACAAATAGAAGCTTAGGAGGCAGTGAGCCTCCCACAGCAGCAACCAGCGCCCCAACACACAGAGAGAGAGAGACTAGAGAGGCAGCGAGCCTCCCACAGTAGCAACCAGCACCCCAACACACACAGAGAGAGTGAGAGAGACAGACTAGAGAGACAGAGACACAGACTAGAGACGAGAGAGAGACTAGAGACGAGAGAGAGACTAGAGAGACGAGAGAGAGAGACTAGAGAGACGAGACTAGAGAGAGACAAGCGAGAGAGAGACAAGCGAGAGAGAGACAAGCGAGAGAGAGACAAGCGAGACAGAGACAAGCGAGACAGAGAGTAGAGAGAGAGACAGAGAGTAGAGAGAGAGACAGAGAGTAGAGAGAGAGACAGAGAGTAGAGAGAGAGACAGAGAGTAGAGAGAGAGACAGAGAGTAGAGAGAGAGACAGAGAGTAGAGAGAGAGACAGAGAGTAGAGAGAGAGACAGAGTAGAGAGAGAGACAGAGTAGAGAGAGAGACAGAGTAGAGAGAGAGACAGAGAGTAGAGAGAGAGACAGAGAGTAGAGAGAGAGACAGAGAGTAGAGAGAGAGACAGAGAGTAGAGAGAGAGACAGAGAGTAGAGAGAGAGACAGAGAGTAGAGAGAGAGACAGAGAGTAGAGAGAGAGAGAGAGTAGAGAGAGAGACAGAGAGTAGAGAGAGAGAGAGAGTAGAGAGAGAGACAGAGAGTAGAGAGAGAGACAGAGAGTAGAGAGAGAGACAGAGAGTAGAGAGAGACAGAGAGTAGAGAGAGACAGAGAGTAGAGAGAGACAGAGAGTAGAGAGAGACAGAGAGTAGAGAGAGACAGAGAGTAGAGAGAGACAGAGAGTAGAGAGAGACAGAGAGTAGAGAGAGACAGAGAGTAGAGAGAGACAGAGAGTAGAGAGAGACGAGTAGAGAGAGACAGAGACGAGTAGAGAGAGACAGAGACGAGTAGAGAGAGACGAGTAGAGAGAGACGAGTAGAGAGAGACGAGTAGACAGAGACGAGTAGACAGAGACGAGTAGAGAGAGACAGAGACGAGTAGAGAGAGACAGAGACGAGTAGAGAGAGACAGAGACGAGTAGAGAGAGACAGAGACGAGTAGAGAGAGACAGAGACGAGTAGAGAGAGACAGAGACGAGTAGAGAGAGACAGAGACGAGTAGAGAGAGACAGAGACGAGTAGAGAGAGACTAGAGAGACGGGAGAAATGAGAGAAAGACTAGTCTCTCTCTCGACAGAGTGACTAGAGGGAGAAGAGCGAGAGAGAAGAGACACAAATGACCTGAGGGTCCAGCAGGAAATGCTTACATTTGCCCACCATAGAGCGGGTGAATGCTAACATTTCGCAAGACTGTGCCTCAAAACCTAAGGTCTACCTGGCCCACCACTCCACCCTGGACTTGAACAGCCTCTATGACCAGGTCCACCTATACAAGGCAGCAGTATCCACCACTCCACCCTGGCCCACCACTCCACCCTGGACTTGAACAGCCTCTATGACCAGGTACACCTATACAAGGAAGCAATCCCAACTTTTACCAGGACCCTGAAGGACGTCACCCTCAACCGCAGCCCTGGCACCTCAGAGTAGAAACAGAGCAGCAGACCCTCCTCACACACCTGAAATGACCAACCCAAACAAACCACGGGCCACACCCTATATAAGCCCCCACATATCAGACCAATGCCCCTTCTGCCCACAGTACATAGTCAATGTACAGTACATAGTCAATGGTAGGCTTTGAGGGGACTCCTGCAGTAGGTACACCTATAACTCATCTCTTGGCAGTAGTACTGTAGACTACTTTATCACTGACCTCAACCCAGAGTCTCTCAGAACGTTCAGTCAGTCCACTGACACCCCTATCAGATCACAGAAAAATCACACTCTACTTGAACAGAGCAATACTCAATCATGAGGCATCAAAGCCAAAGGAACTGAGTAATATTAAGAAATGCTATCGATGGAAGGAAAGTAGTGTGGAAAATTACCAAAGAACTATTAGGCAACAACAAATTAAATCCCTTCTAGACAATTTCCTGGACAAAATGTTTCACTGTGACAGTGAAGGTGTAAACATGGCAGTAGAAAACCTTAAAAGTATATTTGACCTCAGTTTCCCTATCAAATATAAACATTTCAAGCCAACAACCTAAGAAAATGAACAATGACAAATGGTTTGATGATGAATGCAAAAATCTAAGAAAGAAATTGAGAAACCTGTCCAACCAAAAACATAGAGACCGGGAAAACCTGAGCCTAAACCTTCACTACGGTGAATCACTAAAACAATACAGAAATACAGTACAGAAAAAGAAGGAACAGCACGTCAGAAATCAGATCAATGTAATTGAAGAATCCATAGAATCTAATCACTTCTGGAGAAATTGGAAAACACTAAACAAACAACACGAAGAGATGGAGATGTATGGGTAAACCACTTCTCCAATCTTTTTGGCTCTTTAACAAAGAACAAACAGCAAAAACATAGACATGATCAAATACAAACCTTAGAATCAACTATTAAAGACTACCAGAACCCACTGGATTCTCCAATTACATTGAATGAACTACAGGACAAAATTACAAACCCTCCAACCCCAAAAGGCCTGTGGTGTTGATGGTATCCTCAATGAAATGATCAAATATACAGACAACAAATTCCAATTGGCTATAATTAAACTCTTTAACATCATCCTCAGCTCTGGCATCTTCCCCAATATTTGGAACCAAGGACTGATCATCCCAATCCACGAAAGTTGAGACAAATTTGACCCCAACAACTACCGTGGGATATGTGTCAACAGCAAACTTGGGGAAATCCTCTGCATTATTATTAACAGCAGACTCATACATTTCCTCAATGAAAACAATGTACTGAGCAAATGTCATATTGGCTTTTTATCAAATTACCGTACAACAGACCATGTATTCACCCTGCACACCCTAATTGACAACCAAACAAACCAAAACAAAGGCAAAGTCTTTCCATGCTTTGTTGATTTCAAAAAAGCCTTCATTCAGACTCATTTTGGCATGAGGGTCTGCTATACAAACTGATGTGGGGAAAAACATAGAACATTAAGATATCCACACAACAACAAGTGTACGATTAAAATTGGCAAACAAAAATACCTCTTTCCACAGGGCCGTGGGTTGAGACAGGGATGCAGCTAAAGCCCCACTCTCTTCAACATATAAAGAAATTGGCGAGGGCACTAGAACAGTCTGCAGCACCCGGCCTCACCCTACTAGAATCTGAAGTCAAATGTCTACTGTTTGCTAATGCTTCTGTCCCCAACCAAGGAGGGTCTACCACAGCACCTATATATTCTGCACATATTCTGCCAGACCTGGGTCCTGACAGTAAATCTCAGAAAGACCAAAATAATGGTGTTCCAAAAAAGGTCCAGTCTCCAGGACTACAAATACAAATTCCATCTAGACACCGTTGCCCTAGAGCACACAAAAAACTATACATACACCTTGGCCTACACATCAGCGCCACAGGTAACTTCCACAAAGCTGTGAACCATCTGAGAGACAAGGCAAGAAGGGCCTTCTATGCCATCAAAGGGAACATAAATTTCAACATACCAATTAAGATCTGGCTAATACTTGAATCAGATATAGAACCCATTGCCCTTCATGAGGTCTGGGATCAGCTCACCAAAGAATTCACAAAAATGGCATAAACACCAAATTGAGACTCCGCATGCAGAATTCTGCAAAAATATCCTCTGTGTACAATGTAAAACACTAAATAATGCATGCAGAGCAGAATTAGGCCAATACCCGCTAATTATCAAAATCCTGAAAAGAGACGTTAAATTCTACAACCAAAGTTTGGGAAGTGATTCCCAAACCTTCCATAGCAAAGCCATCACCTACAGAGAGATGAACCTGGAGAAGAGTCCCCTAAGCAAGCTGGTCCTGGGGCTCTGTTCACAAACACAAATACACCCCACAGAGTCCCAGGACAGCAACACAATTAGACCGAAGCAAACAATGAGAAAACAAAAAGATAATTACTTGACACATTAAAAATAATTTGACTCCCATATCTACTGAGTGAAATTCCACAGTGTGCCATCACAGCAGCAAGATGTGACCTGTTGCCACAAGAAAAGGTCAACCAGTGAAGAACAAACACCACTGTAAATACAACCCATATTTATGTTTATTTATTTTCCCTTTAGTACTTTAACTATTTGCACATTGTTACAACACTGTATAAATATATAATATGACATTTGAAATGTCTTTATTCTTTTGGAACTTTTGTGAGTGTAATGTTTACTGTTCATTTCAATTGTTTATTTCACTTTTGTTTATTATCTACTTCCCTTGCTTTAGCAATGTTAACATATGTTTCCCATGCCAATAAAGTCCTTAAATTTAAATTGACTCGAGGGAGAGAGAGAACAGGACAGAGAGAGAGAGAGGGAGAGAAAGAGAGAACAGGACAGAGAGAGAGAGAGAGAGAGGAGAGAAAGAGAGAACAGGACAGAGAGAGAGGAGAGAAAGAGAGAACAGGACAGAGAGAGAGGAGAGAAAGAGAGAACAGGACAGAAAGAGAGGAGAGAAAGAGAGAACAGGACAGAAAGAGAGGAGAGAAAGAGAGAACAAGACAGAGAGGGAGAGAAAGAGAGAACAGGACAGAGAGAGAGGGAGAGAAAGAGAGAACAGGACAGATAGAGGGAGAGAAAGAGAGAACAGGACAGAGAGAGTGAGAGACTAGGGGGAGAGAAAGAGAACAGGACAGAGAGAGCGAGAGACTAGAGGGAGATAAAGAGAACAGGACAGAGAGAGCGAGAGACTAGAGGGAGAGAAAGAGAACAGGACAGAGAGAGAGCCTAGAGGGAGAGAAAGAGAGAACAGGACAGAGTGAGAGACTAGGGGGAGAGAAAGAGTACACAAGACAAGATTCAGACATTGTTGTAAATGTCTAAATTGGATAAGACTGTTAGACTGGTAAACGGTAAATAAGGTAATAAAGTTTGTGGGCTGAGAGTTGAGGAGAAGGCAGATATCTTTCATCTACGTACTTGATGAAAGCTGGAGGCATGTCTCTCTTCATTATGTGGTCTTCTGTGGTCTGGACAGTGTCTTTCCCCACCTAGAACACAACAGGAAAACAGGAACAGCACATTAACTGACATAAACACCCTGTAGGGCCAGGTTCCTGGACACAAACGTATCCTACTCAGACCAAGTCATCACAGCACATTAACTGACATAAACCCCCTGTAGGGCCAGGTTCCTGGACACAAACGTATCCTACTCAGACCAAGTCATCACAGCACATTAACTGACAAACACCCTGTAGGGCCAGGTTCCTGGACACAAACATACCCTACTCAGACCAAGTCATCACTTTTAAATTAGCTAATGGAGATTCTCCATTGAGCATTTGGGTCTGAGAAACCGGCACATTGAAATATGTCATGTAAATGTGTTTAACCTTTGGTCTTTAACAACAAACACATATTGCTACATATTGTTAATCATTTTAAAATTGTTTTATTTAACCTTTAAAGGATGATATAAACTATTGCCTCAACACACAGGTCACTGGAGGGGGGAACCTCAACACACAAACACGTGTAAAAGAGCACACATTCACATCTCCCATGACTCGTATCCCCCAGTGTGACCTCAGCGATCAGACACATCCTTCACCACATGAAGCTGTGAGAAAACAAAATGATCCAGACTTCTCATTCATATCAACAGCTGTAGTGTAGATCACTGAAGCACACCGCTTGTAGACTTTCCTAACGGTAATGTTCATCATGCGAAACCCAGGGAGGGAACACGTCCAGGTCTGTCTCTGTGTCAGTCTCTCCCCGGGCCGACAGACATTTGAGCTCCGAGACTGACTGGGAGTGAGGCTAGTTAATGTCTGATTCATATGGAGCTTGTTGGCTGACTGATCACTGGCCCAACCCCTGTTACACACACACACACCGTTTTTCACAGCTCTTCACCCACACGATTATATTCAACTAGTGTGAACATGCCCACAACTACACAAGCACACGACTCCAACTTGATCAGCTTCTTCTGCTGTGTATAACATAAAAGGATGTACAATTATATTTAAGGCATTTTTTTTTAAATAAGAGTACAAAATATATTTTTATAAGATATACATTTTTGAGAGTTCTCATAAGGCCACCTCACCACTAATGCCAGCCAGCCTATTGGAGGGCTATGACTAAGAGCTTCTGAAGCTAGTTGTTAGGAATATGCCATTAGTGGGGGAGGTTAAAGTTCAAGGATAACCAACTGTTCCACCAGCTCATTACAGTCCTCCATTCCAGAGAGCTGACGTCATGGAGTCAGAGTGGGGCTGAACCAGATCCCCCTGACCTCATTACTGTCTTCTCATTGGTCCAGTGTGAAAGTAGGAGTCGAGTGTCCACCTACACCGTTCGTAAATTCAACACAAGAGGTGGAAGTAGAACTAAAAGTGGAGTGAGGCTGAAAGACTAGGCCACAGCCAGGGCATGAAGTTAAAAAATAAAATAAAAACTTCCTAACCCTATGAGTTATTGGGAATGTAGAGAGTACTGTCGAGGTGTCAGCTCAAGGATGACTCTAAACTGTAATGGCACAGCCAATCCAGAAAGCTGTCGTACTACAGAAGCACAGGTCCTCCCGCATTTCATTGGTCCAGTGGGAGTTAGTGAGCGTTTGTAAATTAAACAAAAAAGGTTGATGCCAGGCTAAAAGTGGAGCAACTGCCAGCTCTCTCGGAGTGAGGTGGGAGCGAACATGTGCCAACCTGGCATTCCTGCCTTGAGAGGCTCTGAACAAAAGCCATAATTAACTGTCCAGCGTTCCAGGGTAGTTAGAGAGCCGTTCAACTAAAGCCATAATTAACTGTCCAGCGTTCCAGGGTAGTTAGAGAGCCGTTCAACTAAAGCCATAATTAACTGTCCAGCGTTCCAGGGTAGTTAGAGAGCCGTTCAACTAAAGCCATAATTAACTGTCCAGCGTTCCAGGGTAGTTAGAGAGCCGTTCAACTAAAGCCATAATTAACTGTCCAGCGTTCCAGGGTAGTTAGAGAGCCGTTCAACTAAAGCCATAATTAACTGTCCAGCGTTCCAGGGTAGTTAGAGAGCCGTTCAACTAAAGCCATAATTAACTGTCCAGCGTTCCAGGGTAGTTAGAGAGCCGTTCAACTAAAGCCATAATTAACTGTCCAGCGTTCCGGGGTAGTTAGAGAGCCGTTCAACTAAAGGTTAGGGGAGCAGGAGAGAGTTCTTTTTAGATGTAGGACACACACTGAGTGGACTTCAACTAAAGGACCAGAAAGAAGGGAAACTGGACATCTTACCCCCCCGCACTTTTGAAAATCACCAACTAGAGAATCATTTTTGGGGGGACAATTGAGACATGGATTGTGTATGTGTGCCATTCAGAGGGTGAATGGGCAAGACTAAATATTTAAGTGCCTTTGAACGGGGTATGGTAGATTGTGCCAGACGCACAGGTTTGTGTCAAGAACTACAACGTTGCTGGGTTTTCACGCTAAACAGTTTCCCACATAAATAAAGAATAGTCCACCAGCCAAAGGACATCCAGCCAACTTGACAGAACTGTGGGAAGCATTGGACTCAACATGGGCCAGCATCCCAGTGGAACACTTTTGACACATTGTAGAGTTCATGCCCCGATATTAGGAAGGTGTTCTTAATATTTGGTATACTCAGTGTATATAGTTCATCTCTGGATCTCATCATCAAATGATTTAGACCAGTGGTTCCCAAACTTTTTATTGTCCCATACCCCTTCAAACATTCAACCTCCAGCTGCTACCCCCTCTAGCACCAGGGTCAGCGTACTCTCAAATGTTGCTTTTTGCCATCATTGTAAGCCTGTCACACACACACAATACATTTATTAAACCTAAGAATGAGTGTGAGTTGTCATAACCCGGCTCGTGGGAAGTGACAAAGAGCTCTTATAGGACCAGGGCACAAATAATAATCATTTTGCTCTTTATTTAACTTTTTATGGCTGCAGGGGGCAGTATTGAGTAGCTTGGATGAAAGGTACCCATATCAAACGGCCTGCTCCTCAGTCATAGTTGCTAATATTTGCATATTATTATTAGTATTGGATAGAAAACACTCTGACGTTTCTAAAACTGTTTGAATGATGTCTGAGTATAGCAGAACTCATATTGGCAGGCAAAATCCTGAGTTGAAATCAAAACAGGAAGTCAGAAATCTGAGCTTGTATGTATTCACCAGAGTCCCCAATGAAATCCCCTTGAGATATGAATGATGTCGCACTGCCTAGGGGTCTCACTAGATGTCAACCATCAATAGAAATTATAATGAGGCTTCTATGTTGTTGTGGGAGTGAATGAGAGCAGAATATATCAGATGTCCATCAAGCAGCCATTTTGTGATCGCGCTTTTTCCTCATAGTAGTCACTTGCGTTCCATAACGTTTCCGTAAAGCGGTTGCATTAAGGAGAGGTATATCTATAATTCCACGTGTATAACTTGTATTATCATCTACATTTATGATGAGTATTTCTGTTGAAACGATGTGGCTATGCAAATTCACTTGATGTTTTTGGAACTAGTGAATCTAAATAGCCAATGTAAACTCAGGTTTTTTGATAATAATATGAACTTTATCAAACAAAACATGCATGTATTGTGTAACATGGAGTCCTATGAGTGTCATCTGATGAAGATAAAATTAGTCACTAACCTTGAATTATCTTTATTTCTGGTTTTTCTGAATGCTATATTTTGCTGGAAAATGGCTGTGCTTATTGTGGTTTGGTGGAGACCTAAAATAAATCGTTTGTAGTGCTTTTGCTGAAAAACCTATTTGAAATCGGACACTTTGGTGGGATTAACAACGAGAATAGCTTTAAAATGATATGAAACACATGTATGTTTTAGGAATTGTAATTATGAGATTTGTTTGAATTTGGCGCCCTCTATTTTCACTGGTAGTTGTCATATCGATCCCGGTATCGGGATTGCAGCCATAACAGGTTAACCATCTTACACATAAAATGTTATTTGTTCATCGAAAATTGTGAATAAATGACCACAGGTTAATGAGAAGGATGTGCTTGAAAGGATGCACATAACTCTGCAATGTTGTGTTGTATTGAAGAGAGTCTCAGTCTTAAATCATTTTCCACACAGTCTGTGCCTGTATTTTGTTTTCATGCTAGTGAGGGCCGAGAATCCACTCTCACATAGGTACGTGGTTGCAAAGGGCATCAGTGTCTTAATTAACAGTGCGATTTGCCAAGGCAGGATACACTGAGCCCAATCCAGAAATCTGACAGTGGCTTCTGATTAAATTCAATTTTTCACAGAACCACTTGTTGCAATTTCAATGAGTCTCTCTTGTTCAGATATCGGTAAGTGAACTGGAGGCAGGGCATGAAAGGGATTACCAATCCAGTTGTTTATGTCATCCATTTCAGGAAAGTACCTGCGTAATTGCACACCCAACTCACTCAGGTGCTTCACTATATCACATTTAACATTGTCCCTAAGCTTGAGTTCATTTGCAGACAAAAAAATACAATGATGGAAAGACCTGTGTGTTGTCCTTGTTAATGCAGACAGAGAAGAGCTCCAACTTCTTAATCATAGCCTCAATTTTGTCCCGCACATTGAATATAGTTACAAAGAGTCCCTGTAATCCTAGATTTAGATTATTCAGGCGGGCAAAAGCATCACTCAGATAGGCCAGTTGTGTGAGAAACTCATCATCATGCAGGCGGTCAGACAAGTGAAAATGATGGTCAGTAAAAACAACTTTAAGCTCATCTCGCAATTCAAAAAAAAAATTCAATATTTTGCCACTTGATAATCAGCGCACTTCTGTATGTTGTAAAAGCATTACATGGCCGTTGCCCATATTATTGCATAGTGCAGAAAATACACAAGAGTTCAGGGGCCTTGCTTTAACAAAGTTAACCATTTTCCCTGTAGTAACCAAACATCTATCAAGGTGTCCCTTGCCAGCAAGAGCCTCTCGGTTGATGCTGCAATGTACCCAAGTGGCGTCGAGAGTAATTGCTTGCACGTGCGTTACCACCCCACTGTCTCCCTGTCATGGCTTTTGCACCATCAGTACAGATACTTCGACTCAAGTATGACAATTCGGATACTTTATCCACCACTGAATATTTACTATAAAAAATTCCCATATCATGCAGCCCTACCTGGCCCTGTATGGTTGTTGTAATGACGGACCTGTTGAGGAAATGAGCTCAGTGTATTTTGCTAATCTCTCGTATCCAATCACTGTTTTCTTAAGACATTTCCTTACAGTGATATCCTGTTCAGGGTGAGGGCAAGTTCAGACAAGATGGCTTCTATGGACACAGTATAGACTTCTGAAATAATAGGAAGGGGATCGTTGCCTGAATACACCTGACTTAGGAAATACACAGTAGCTGAAAAGAAGTCTTTGAAAAGACCGAAACAAAAAGTATGTTGTTTTCTCTGAGAATAGTGTTCACTTTCAGGCACAGTAGGGGGGGTTTCACAAAGCAAAAGTGGCTTCTTAGGAGTGAATCTTATTATTCCTAATTTCCCACCTCCCTCTCTTCATGTAGACCAACAACAGCCCTGATCCCAACAACTCAGTACAAATAGAATGTTTCTGCACTCATTCCAGCTGAAGGGCGTGGCGGCTGTATTCTGATCTCCAATCCCAACCAGAAACCGACTGATTAGGCAACACACAGGCATGCAAGGCCGAAGCACGTCTATTTTTTTAATAGAACTTTACTAAAAGGACAAGAAGAGCACAGGTGGATAGGTAATGGATAGGTAATTCTTCATTTCAAAAATAGATGATTCTGTCTGCACACTGAAAAAAAAAATGTATATTCAGACTAGGTAATTGTTAATGTCAACTTGTTTATCCATTCGCTGGCTCAGACGGTCATTGTGTCAGTATGCTGTCACATACCACACAGCCTGATGTCAAGCTGGCCCCCCAGCCAGACAGGGTCTGGGGTGGAAACGTTGACACTCCTATTTCCAGCTGCCAACAGAACAGCACAGACCAGTGCAGCGTTGTGAAGGAGATAGATAAAGTGGCCCGGACCAACAGAACAGACAAGGCATTGTTGACATGCACCCAGGGACTCTCAAAGCCTGGAGGACTGGGACACAGAGAGACAGCCTGGCTTTCAGATGTGAAGCTAGTTCTTTCTATGGTTACATTCTATTAGACCTAAGTGCACCCAACGCCATCTAACAAACGTCTGCTCTGAATGTGTTATGGAACGGAAGTACGTGCCCATAACTCTGTAATAGAAAAGTATGTAGTATCCAAATGTGTTCCTGTTCACAGGCAGCATAGCATGCGTGAAGCTAAGAGATATTTAACGTTGCAATGAGTTTTGATGAAATTGTCGTGGAAATTTTACACATGGGACACTTGAAGTCAATCTTAAATTAATCATTGATGCACCATAGTGAACGTCTGTCAGGAGCTCTACAGGGACAGTCCCGTTAATTCTCTTAAATATTGCAGACAAGTTATATTTGCATGATTTAGCTTATTCATCATTCATAATTAATTCATCATTAACATTTGCTTCATTCATTCATACCAATACTGGTTTATGCATGTGACAGACCAAAACCTCACAAGGCTTCTTCTCTCTAAGCTGAGACCCTGAAACAGATATATTTTGTTCTCAAAACAAGGTTCTGGGCGTACTGCCAAATTGCAGATACTGACAGTGAAGATTATTTCAGTTACATGCATGAAATTGTTTTTTAGAAAAGCACAAACATAACATTTTCCATCACAAAGTCTTGTCAGATCTTACCAAATCTGCAGACCTCTCCAGAGAACACAGAAGACAGTTATGGCTAAACCCTCCAACACAGCCTCACCGTGTAGTTGTGTTACGAGGTGGTAAACAGGACAAGATCAGGTGGTATCAAATGGCATCAGAGGAGTAATGATAAGTGATGGTCAGCTAGCTAGCGGAGTATACATAGATTAGGGGTGTGAAAGCTAAGAAAAATCCCATGTGTGTTTTTTTTTTACCCCACTAAAATGTATTTGTGGGCTATAGCCTAACTAGACGACAGGCTATAAAGGCCTGGAGAAATCTGTAATGTAAATAAAACCAGAGAGGAAGAGGTGAATTAGCGAGGCATGCAAGACTGATTACCACGACATATGTGCACCACATTTTTTTCTGCCTGCCCCCTCCTCTCTCTCTCTCTCCCTCTCCCTCTCCCTCTCCCTCTCCCTCTCCCTCTCCCTCTCCCTCTCCCTCTCCCTCTCCCTCTCCCTCTCCCTCTCCCTCTCCGGCTCGCCTGGGGGCGTATGCATTACGTCGATTCTGTTGCAAAACGTCTATTAAAACGGAAGGAAATGGGGAGGGATCTATCTGAATTTGCTCAGAGTCTTGAGAGTAATCTATTGACACAGCTTTAGAGCTTCACCATACACCACAACTAAATGTGCCAAATGGCACCCTATTCCCTACATAGTACACTACTTTTGGCCAGCGTCTTATGGGCCCTGATCAAAAGTAGTGCACTATATAGGGAATATGGTGCCATTTGAGACATGCGTACACCACATAACTGAGGTGACTCGATGGAACACAAATATTTGGGTGGTTTCTTGACATCTGACTACACACCAGTCTCCTGGCTGTTGTGGTCTAGGGCCATCAGATGTATCACTGCTGAGGACCGAGGGAGAGCTCATCACCACCCAGCAGAGTTTTAGTTCAGCTAGTCTCTCTCTTTCCCTCCCTCGGTCCCTCCGTCCAGTGTACTAACGGCTGCTGGAGCATTGGACTGCTGCTGCTGGCTGTGGTGGATTCAGATCCATAGCCATTATCCTCCCATTATCCTTCCTGACTTGGCTAACAGCACTTTCTCGCTCACTGCACCCCACACACCAACCTTTAACCCCCTCCTCTCTCGCCTCCTCTCCCTGCCCCCCCCCCCCCCCCCCTCCTCTCCCTGCCCCCCTCCTCCTTTCCCTGCCCCCCTCCTCCTTTCCTCTCCCTGCCTCTCCCTCCTTGGACAAATGACAGGAAACTGGAGAAGCAGATAACAGGACGCAGTTTATTTTGGAAGGCCTTAAACCACTTGACTTGGACATATTTATTCCCCAATAATCACACATTACACAAGTAGATTTGAATGAATTGATGTAGTAAGAAAAGAAAACAATTTATTGAGACCAGTTAGACTTGATATTGATGCAATTTTCATTTTTTTGCTCCAAAAATAGTGAAGGGAGGAGGCACTTGTTTCTGACTACATACATGTGTTAAACTGAGGTTTCTTGTGAAATTACAATATTGTCAAATGTCGTTAGCAAACAAGTTGACTATGAACTTCCCCTTGTGTGGTTGTTTTTTCCTCATTTATTTAACTAGGCAGTTAAGAACACTTTCTTATTTTACAATGACAGCCTGCCTCTCGACCAAACCCTCCCCTAACCCAGATGACGCTGGCCAAAATGTGCGGCGCCCCTACGGGACACCCGATCACGGCCGGTTGTGATACAGCCCGGGATCGAACCATGATCTGTAGTGACACCTCTAGCACTGAGATGCAGTGCCTTAGACCACTGTGCCACTCGAGAGCCATTGTGTTCCATGTCTTTCATTATCACTTGACTTGAGTATTGGTTCCTAAATACATGATCTGCTAGCTGCTTACGTGTCGGCCTGAAATAAAGATGGAGGGGAAAGAGAGAAGCTGATCTGAGTAATAATATAGTCTTAGTGTCTTTCCTAAAAAAGAGCCAAGTAGGAGCAGTGCATCCTTCCTTTTACACAGGACTCAATGATATTGCAGTCTCCAAATATTCACTTCCCAGTCTTTGCCAAGGCCCTACATCTGCCGTTGACCTGCTTTCACCCCATTTTAAAGACCATAAAAAGGAAGTGCAGAAATGATAAAGTAGTTCTCATTTGATAAGCTCTCTTTTAGTCATCTCAGAACTATGCCTGTTGAATAGTATGCCTGACTGAATAACACTGGTTATAGTGGAAGCCAAGGGCTAAGGGATGGATTCCAGCCATCAAGGCTGATTTCTTCTACATAAACATCAAGGCTGGTCCCTTTTCAATCTAATTAGACTGGCATTGAATAGATGAAACCAAACAGAGACATCAAACTGACACCATAGAGATTATATATAGTCCGTCAGCTGAATAAACCATAGACACTAATGGCTGATAACGTCTGTTCTCTGGCTGAGTTAATGCTGAGGAGAACAATCTTGGCCCATGACGAAGACCGACCTTTTCATCTCCATGTATCTGGGCATAATGGGATTTCCATCCTTTTTTTTTTTTTTTTAAACATTCACAAGATGACTGATCATTAAAAGACTGAAGGCCCCAGCAGCACTCAGACAGATCCAGGAAGCCAAATGGCTGGCTATCCCAGCAAAAGCACAAACACTGGCTATCCCAGCAGATCGACAACAACCTACAGCAGATAATTGTAAACACAATTCAACAATCAAGGAGGAATTCAAGTAGCCTAATCGAATAATTGCCTGGTTTTTGCAGTTTAGTAAGGATTGCATGGTGGGATGTGAATGGTAGATTTAATTGTAAACTCTGAGATGTAGCCTAGCCATTAGCCAGGGGTCTACAAGTCTGTGCAATGTGTGGTTTTGTGGGTAGCCGAGACAATAAAGAGAATGGCTTTCTTTAGTATAGCCTCTCCCTGGTAAAGTCTGAGGTAGAGTCATTGGTTTCATTGAGTGGCCTAGGCCACATGAGTTACAGCACCCTGTCTGAAAGAGGCCGAGACCCAGCCCTTGGTTTGGTTGCAGACCTGGGTTCAACTACTATTTCAAATATTTTATCTGTGCTTGATCGAGCTTGCCTGACTTAAAATGTCCTAACAGAGTAGTCCAAAAACTATAAACCCTTGCCCATCTGGCACTCCAACCAGGCCAGAGCAAACGCTGAAAGTATTTGAAAGATATCAAATAGTATTTGAACCCAGGTCTGCTTCATTGGATGGTTCTAGAAGAGCACTAATTCAGTAGACAGAACAGGCTTTACGATCTATACGCCTCCAACTCAGATACAACAAGAGGCCTTTTTTTTAACCACGAAGTGCACTGCAAACACTCACACAACTCAATGCCGGAACATTTCAATAACATAACAGTAACAGTGTTGATACCGTTTCTAGGGAAACAGGAAATTATTACAGTGTGAGTTACGCCTTCATCGTCGTGCCACAGTTGGAAATATGTGATCACTGTTCAGATGGCACAGCTGGGGAATTGATTTTCTCTGATTTCACCCCCCCAAGGAGAAGGCTAACGTGAATATGATCACTCGCCTAGTCCGCCTGCTCGTACTAACCACAGAGAAGTCTGATGATGATCTCTAGATGACATCAATTCGACAGAAACAGGCTTTACTACTCACATTACAACCATGAAGGGACTGACCAAAAACTGAAGTGTTGGTCAGAACTACTGAAACCAATTCAATGATAGTAATAATAGCTTGTTACATAGCATTTCTCAGCACCTGCTAGAACATCTGCTAAACTGTGTACACGACCCAATAAACTTGAATAAAACTGTGTAAACATGCATTCCAGTGTCATTTCAGAGTTTATAGAGCATCAGACGAGGACATAATGGCGTGTAAGAAAGAGCCACTTCCTGTTTGACTGCTTAGTAACTTCTAAAAACAGGTAACCTTCTGGTCCCTTCACAGCCATCGTAATAACAATGACTTTATCAGGAAGCCTTTCTACAAGCAAACAGACCTTTTATCACAACTCACCGAGGACAGGTGAACAGTGTACCACAGGGTAAAGGCCAATCAGAACCACACATGTTTTCAGCAATTATTAAAAATGGAGACTCTGACGAGGACCAACAAAGTCACGAGAAAACAGATGCAGAGAAGTTAGACTATACTTTTGTTTGTTGTACTGATATTTTCTCCCTATTGTTATATATTTGGTGGAAGATTTACAATAAATGTCTCCCAGTAAAAGAAAGGAATGGTTACAGAAGTAATTCTGGCTTGTTTAGCCCATGGGCCTACACCAGATGGACAGCCCAGCTAGCCAGGCCAGACAGCCCAGCTAGCCAGGCCAGACAGCCCAGCTAGCCAGGCCAGACAGCCCGGCCAGACAGCCAGGCAGCCCAGCTAGCCAGGCCAGGCAGCCCAGCTAGCCAGGCCAGGCAGCCCAGCTAGCCAGGCCAGACAGCCCAGCTAGCCAGGTCATGGCCTGGAACATCTTGTATTGAATAGTGAAGTGGCAGTGTCCCTGCATGGCCTGGAACATCTTGTATTGAATAGTGAAGTGGCAGTGTCCCTGCATGGCCTGGAACATCTTGTATTGAATAGTGAAGTGGCAGTGTCCCTGCATGGCCTGGAACACCTTGTATTGAATAGTGAAGTGGCAGTGTCCCTGCATGGCCTGGAACATCTTGTATTGAATAGTGAAGTGGCAGTGTCCCTGCATGGCCTGGAACATCTTGTATTGAATAGTGAAGTGGCAGTGTCCCTGCATGGCCTGGAACATCTTGTATTGAATAGTGAAGTGGCAGTGTCCCTGCATGGCCTGGAACATCTTGTATTGAATCGTGAAGTGGCAGTGTCCCTGCATGGCCTGGAACATCTTGTATTGAATCGTGAAGTGGCAGTGTCCCTGCATGGCCTGGAACATCTTGTATTGAATAGTGAAGTGGCAGTGTCCCTGCATGGCCTGGAACATCTTGTATTGAATCGTGAAGTGGCAGTGTCCCTGCATGGCCTGGAACACCTTGTATTGAATAGTGAAGTGGCAGTGTCCCTGCATGGCCTGGAACATCTTGTATTGAATCGTGAAGTGGCAGTGTCCCTGCATGGCCTGGAACATCTTGTATTGAATAGTGAAGTGGCAGTGTCCCTGCATGGCCTGGAACATCTTGTATTGAATAGTGAAGTGGCAGTGTCCCTGCATGGCCTGGAACATCTTGTATTGAATAGTGAAGTGGCAGTGTCCCTGCATGGCATGGAACATCTTGTATTGAATAGTGAAGTGGCAGTGTCCCTGCATGGCCTGGAACATCTTGTATTGAATAGTGAAGTGGCAGTGTCCCTGCATGGCCTGGAACATCTTGTATTGAATAGTGAAGTGGCAGTGTCCCTGCATGGCATGGAACATCTTGTATTGAATAGTGAAGTGGCAGTGTCCCTGCATGGCCTGGAACATCTTGTATTGAATCGTGAAGTGGCAGTGTCCCTGCATGGCCTGGAACATCTTGTATTGAATAGTGAAGTGGCAGTGTCCCTGCATGGCATGGAACATCTTGTATTGAATAGTGAAGTGGCAGTGTCCCTGCATGGCCTGGAACATCTTGTATTGAATCGTGAAGTGGCAGTGTCCCTGCATGGCCTGGAACATCTTGTATTGAATAGTGAAGTGGCAGTGTCCCTGCATGGCATGGAACATCTTGTATTGAATAGTGAAGTGGCAGTGTCCCTGCATGGCATGGAACATCTTGTATTGAATAGTGAAGTGGCAGTGTCCCTGCATGGCCTGGAACATCTTGTATTGAATCGTGAAGTGGCAGTGTCCCTGCATGGCCTGGAACATCTTGTATTGAATAGTGAAGTGGCAGTGTCCCTGCATGGCATGGAACATCTTGTATTGAATAGTGAAGTGGCAGTGTCCCTGCATGGCCTGGAACATCTTGTATTGAATAGTGAAGTGGCAGTGTCCCTGCATGGCCTGGAACATCTTGTATTGAATAGTGAAGTGGCAGTGTCCCTGCATGGCCTGGAACATCTTGTATTGAATAGTGAAGTGGCAGTGTCCCTGCATGGCCTGGAACATCTTGTATTGAATAGTGAAGTGGCAGTGTCCCTGCATGGCATGGAACATCTTGTATTGAATAGTGAAGTGGCAGTGTCCCTGCATGGCATGGAACATCTTGTATTGAATAGTGAAGTGGCAGTGTCCCTGCATGGCCTGGAACATCTTGTATTGAATCGTGAAGTGGCAGTGTCCCTGCATGGCCTGGAACATCTTGTATTGAATAGTGAAGTGGCAGTGTCCCTGCATGGCATGGAACATCTTGTATTGAATAGTGAAGTGGCAGTGTCCCTGCATGGCCTGGAACATCTTGTATTGAATAGTGAAGTGGCAGTGTCCCTGCATGGCCTGGAACATCTTGTATTGAATAGTGAAGTGGCAGTGTCCCTGCATGGCCTGGAACATCTTGTATTGAATCGTGAAGTGGCAGTGTCCCTGCATGGCCTGGAACATCTTGTATTGAATAGTGAAGTGGCAGTGTCCCTGCATGGCCTGGATGATCTTGTATTGATTCGTGAAGTGGCAGTGTCCCTGCATGGCCTGGAACATCTTGTATTGAATCGTGAAGTGGCAGTGTCCCTGCATGGCCTGGAACATCATTCTTATCTGAGCTGTTAGGAAGATGTTTTTATTTTAGTCATTTCCCTTTTTTGTAAACCACAAGTTCTGCAAAGGCACCGATAAAGACACATTTTGTTTTGCCTATTCACTTAGGAAATAATCCTCTCAGCTATGATCTTAGTAAATAAGAAAGGAAATGACACTGGTAGTTTGTTCATTGGTAGTGTAGTGTGGTCACGTCATGTTTAGACTACAGACGAAAACACTAATACTTCAGAAAATTGATATTAGGGAAGAAATTGCTTTTGGATTCTGTAGAAAATGGCAGATTAGTACAAGTACACGCCTAGACTGTAGACCTATGTGGCTGGTTGCCATGGGGTTCAGTCAGTCATCTCCTTTATGAAGAGGTTTTGCGGAACACCACTGTGGTTTTCACTACCTTTGATTTACACTCTACTCTAACCAGGCCACCTTTCAGATGGCTCCAGATGGGGTTTACTTCATTCAAGTCAAAAACGGTCATAATGAAGACTTCACTTATACTAAATGATAAAGAGTATGCAGTTTCTGTATCCGACTGCAGGCCTACTATCTGACTGCAGGCCTACTATCTTACTGCAGGCCTACTATCCGACTGTAGGCCTACTATCTGACTGCAGGCCTACTATCTGACTGCAGGCCTACTATCTGACTGCAGGCCTACTATCTGACCGCAGGCCTACTATCTGACCGCAGGCCTACTATCTGACCGCAGGCCTACTATCTGACCGCAGGCCTACTATCCGACCGCAGGCCTACTATCCGACCGCAGGCCTACTATCCGACTGCAGGCCTACTATCCGACTGCAGGCCTACAATCCGACTGCAGGCCTACTATCTGACTGCAGGCCTACTATCTGACTGCAGGCCTACTATCTGACTGCAGGCCTACTATCTGACTGTAGGCCTACTATCTGACTGTAGGCCTACTATCTGACTGTAGGCCTACTATCTGACTGTAGGCCTACTATCTGACTGTAGGCCTACTATCTGACTGCAGGCCTACTATCTGACTGCAGGCCTACTATCTGACTGTAGGCTAGGTTGCCATGGAGTTGTCAGTCATCTCCTTTATGTAGAGGAGCACCACACACACAGAGATTTTTTTTTTTTTTTTTTAACTAGGCAAGTCTAATTCTTATTTACAATGACGGCCTAGGAACAGTGGGTTAGCTGCCTTGTTCAGGGGCAGAACGACAGATTTTTACCTTGTCAGCTCGGTTACTGGCCCAACGCTCTAACCACTAGGCTATCTGCCGCCTCTTACTGCAGGCTATACAACAAAGATTGTATTGAACTGCATAGGCTACATGGACTATATTCAGAAAATATAAATGATCTGTCTGTCATTAGCCGACAGATCAGGATTTCTTTAACTTCATTGTTGGTTATGTGCTTGTAAGTAAGCATTTCATACAACACCTGTTGTATTCGGCATTTCATGGTCAGGTCGACACCTGTTGTATTCGGCATTTCATGGTCAGGTCTACACCGGTTGTATTCGGCAAAAAATAACACTATGGGGATGAGGTAGTTGGATGGGCTATTTACAGATGGGCTATGTACAGGTGCAATGATCTGTAAGCTGCTCTGACAGCTGGTGCTTAAAGCTAGTGAGGGAGATATAAGTCTCCAGCTTCAGTGATTTTTGCAATTCGTTCCAGTCATTGGCAGCAGAGAACTGGAAGGAAAGGCGGCCAAAGCAAGTGTTGGCTTTGGGGATGACCAGTGCAATAAACCTGCTGGAGCGCGTGCTACAGGTGGGTGCTGCTATAATGACCAGTGAGCTGAGATAAGGCGGGGCTTTACCTAGCAGAGACTTATAGATGACCTGGAGCTAGTGGGTTTGGCGACGGATATGTAGTGAGGGCCAGCCAACGAGAGCATACAGGTTGCAGTGGTGGGTAGTATATGGCACTGTGATAGACTACATCCAATTTGCGAGTAGAGTGTTGGAGCCTATTTTATAAATGACATCACCGAAGTCAAGGATCGGTAGGATAGTCAGTTTTACGAGGGTATGTTTGGCAGCATGAGTGAAGGATGCTTTGTTGAGAAATAGGAAGCCAATTCTAGATTTAAGAGTTTAGTATAACCAGACACCTAGGAATTTGTAATTGTCCATATTCGAAGTCAGAACCGTCATTCACGAAAACAGCTATAGTGATCATGAATTGCTAAAGGACACTTGAATTGGTGAATTATTTATAGGTGTCGTTTCAATTGTTAGTTAGATACAAAGTATATTTGTTTGAAATACTCCGGCATGAGAATATTGTAGGCCTATACGTCGAGATATGGCAGTCAACCCTCGGCTCCAGGGGGTAGGGCATATTTTCAAGGGGAAAAGGGCGTCACAGCCCTGGCCCGAGTGGAAAACTTCAACAAAACTTGATACATTGTAGTTACATCGCTCGCGTTCTAAAAACAGAATGTTGCCAGCCGATAGAGCAGGGAAAATAACAGTAACCGCAGCGGTAACTTCTGAGATAAAATGACAAGGAATCGTGGCGGGCTGGCACAATGTAGCCACTACACAGACGGCGTGCGACAGGTAACCTACCCGAAGTCTGGGATATTCGGTTGGGACGTTTCACTTACCCGAACCAGGTTGCTGACAGCTGCCTGCACCGCAGCCACGGGAGCCGTGAGATCCGGGATAGCTTTCCCGTCCACCTCACCTTCTTCGTGCATTATCACCAGATGGGATATCTGCTGAGCCACCGGCTCTAGGATACTTTCTATCGTCTTTGTGTGAAAAACCGGCATGATGAAAACTTGAGTCCGCTCTCCTATCCAAGAGGAAAAAAAGTCTGGTCCCGTTTGGCTGTTTCAAAAGTTCCCTCTCTTGTTTGTGCCCCTGTAAAGTCTAAAGGTTAATCCAACACTTTCCTAGCCCAGCACAGTTTCGCTCTCTGGGAACACTAACTACTCCCCTTGCAACCATCAATGTGAGAATCCCCAACCGCAGCTCTCGAAGAGTGAGCAACCTACCCGACAAAATGCTATGTCCGCCACCTGACCAATAAGAGACATGGCACATATGTTACCGCAAATGCGATTGGCACAAGCGGATGTCACTCTTTCCCGATAGGCTCCGCCTGTTCCACATAGTCGAGTTTGCTAGAGATGTGAGTTCTCCCCAAATTACGTAAACATTCTCATGCCCTAAAAAGGGAAATACGACTCTGTTGAGAGGAGCGAATTCCAACCAGCAAGGACAGACGGTGTAAATTGTAGTGACGCATCAGATTTGACAAGATGTTGGCAGAAGGGACTGAAATATAGCCGAGTTGCTTTTGGATATAGGCTATACCTGTGTCCATCTTATTTATTACGGTAGGATAAACAATGATAGAATAGAATGGAATGGGGAAATGTTTTTGGCTTGGAAGAAATATTTTCAAAATGGATAGAATCCACAGATATTGATTTAATAAATATTCCATTATATACCATTTTTACTACAGTTATGATACAACATATTACAGACTACAGCGCTCAAGTAATTATTCAAAGTATACCGGACCAGAAGCCTACAACTAAATGTAATATTTATGGGTAACATGTTTGTTTGAAGACTGAAACTGGTGTGATTTTACGAGCCTAAGTTCCAGACTTATGGAGTCTACCCACTGTCGGCCCAGTGGCAATTGACCTCACTGTACATCCACCTATTCACAGTCGATCCTGTGAGTGTGTAAAGCTCTGTATCCAGTGGCAACACTATACATCCACCTATTCACAGTCGATCCTGTGAGTGTTTAAAGCTCTGTATCCAGTGACAACACTATACATTCACCTATTCACAGTCGATCCTGTGAGTGTTTAAATCTCTGTATCCAGTGACAACACTATACATCCACCTATTCACAGTCGATCCTGTGAGTGTGTAAATCTCTGTATCCAGTGACAACACTATACATCCACCTATTCACAGTCGATCCTGTGAGTGTGTAAAGCTCTGTATCCAGTGGCAACACTATACATCCACCTATTCACAGTCGATCCTGTGAGTGTGTAAAGCTCTGTATCCAGTGACAACACTATACATCCACCTATTCACAGTCGATCCTGTGAGTGTGTAAAGCTCTGTATCCAGTGACAACACTATACATCCACCTATTCACAGTCGATCCTGTGAGTGTTTAAAGCTCTGTATCCAGTGACAACACTATACATCCACCTATTCACAGTCGATCCTGTGAGTGTGTAAAGCTCTGTATCCAGTGACAACACTATACATCCATCTATTCACAGTCGATCCTGTGAGTGTTTAAATCTCTGTATCCAGTGACAACACTATACATCCACCTATTCACAGTCGATCCTGTGAGTGTTTAAAGCTCTGTATCCAGTGACAACACTATACATCCACCTATTCACAGTCGATCCTGTGAGTGTTTAAAGCTCTGTATCCAGTGACAACACTATACATCCACCTATTCACAGTCGATCCTGTAAGTGTTTAAAGCTCTGTATCCAGTGACAACACTATACATCCACCTATTCACAGTCGATCCTGTGAGTGTTTAAAGCTCTGTATCCAGTGGCAGCACTATACATCCACCTATTCACAGTCGATCCTGTGAGTGTTTAAAGCTCTGTATCCAGTGACAACACTATACATCCACTTATTCACAGTCGATCCTGTGAGTGTTTAAAGTTCTGTATACAGTGGCAACACTATACATCCACCTATTCACAGTCGATCCTGTGAGTGTTTAAAGCTCTGTATCCAGTGGCAGCACTATACATCCACCTATTCACAGTCGATCCTGTGAGTGTTTAAAGCTCTGTATCCAGTGGCAGCACTATACATCCACCTATTCACAGTCGATCCTGTGAGTGTTTAAAGCTCTGTATCCAGTGACAACACTATACATCCACCTATTCACAGTCGATCCTGTGAGTGTTTAAAGCTCTGTATCCAGTGGCAACACTATACATCCACCTATTCACAGTCGATCCTGTGAGTGTTTAAAGCTCTGTATCCAGTGGCAACACTATACATCCACCTATTCACAGTCAATCCTGTGAGTGTTTAAAGCTCTGTATCCAGTGACAACACTATACATCCACCTATTCACAGTCGATCCTGTGAGTGTGTAAAGCTCTGTATCTAGTGACAACACTATATATCCACTTATTCACAGTCGATCCTGTAAGTGTTTAAAGCTCTGTATCCAGTGGCAACACTATACATCCACCTATTCACAGTTGACCCTGTGAGTGTTTAAAGCTCTGTATCCAGTGACAACACTATACATCCACCTATTCACAGTCGATCCTGTGAGTGTTTAAAGCTCTGTATCCAGTGGCAACACTATACATCCACCTATTCACAGTCGATCCTGTGAGTGTTTAAAGCTCTGTATCCAGTGACAACACTATACATCCACCTATTCACAGTCGATCCTGTGAGTGTTTAAAGCTCTGTATCCAGTGGCAACACTATACATCCACCTATTCACAGTTGACCCTGTGAGTGTTTAAAGCTCTGTATCCAGTGACAACACTATACATCCACCTATTCACAGTCGATCCTGTGAGTGTTTAAAGCTCTGTATCCAGTGGCAACACTATACATCCACCTATTCACAGTTGATCCTGTGAGTGTTTAAAGCTCTGTATCCAGTGGCAACACTATACATCCACCTATTCACAGTCGATCCTGTGAGTGTTTAAAGCTCTGTATCCAGTGACAACACTATACATCCACTTATTCACAGTCGATCCTGTGAGTGTTTAAAGCTCTGTATCCAGTGGCATGGAGATCAGCCTCAGACATATTTATCATGTCGTTTTCACTTTCATACTTTAGTAGGGCAACATATTCAAACCACCTAGACTGGAGAAAAATTATTGGATTAAAACACAGTGTGACAGAAATCAAGCATGGGCACATTTGTGTTACTAACTCTGGTCAAAACTATTTACTCTAGTTCTGGTCTACTTGTGTGTAGCATAACACATTTCTCAAATTCCATCTCCTCCCTTTACAACCTGAAATAACAATACTGCAGTATGAAAAAAAAAAAACATACAACCAAACCCGAGAAGGAATTCCCTCAGATTCCCAGGGGGCTGCAAGGCAGCATCCTACTTCCTAAAAAGGAAGTGTCTTAAAAAAGAAAGAAACAGGGAAGTTGTTCTGTTTCAGACCTCATGTAAACATTCGTTCTTGCAGTGTTTAATCGTCTATAAGCAAAGATAATTAAATCAAAGATCCTGAAATATACAAGATTTAAATCTCGAATTTAAACCTTATTTCAGAAGTTTTAATATAATCATCTTTGATATTTAATGAATCTCTCATTTAGGCTAGGATGTCTGACATGTCTGTGAAGTACACAGTCAGAATTCAGTAGTTAGTTCCATGTAGGGTAAAATACATGGAATTGAAGAGTACACTGCGTCCCTCGAACACTGCACTAACATCATATAATCACTACTCACTACAGGATTACAGACATATAGCTGAATGCAGCCATTTCAGTTCCTCTCCAGGATTACTGCCATATAGCATAATGTAGCCATTTCAGTTCCTCTCCAGGATTACTGACATATAGCTGAATGCAGCCATTTCAGTTCCTCTCCAGGATCACTGCCATATAGCTGAATGCAGCCATTTCAGTTCCTCTCCAGGATTACTGCCATATAGCATAATGTAGCTATTTCAGTTCCTCTCCAGGATTACTGCCATATAGCTAAATGCAGCCATTTCAGTTCTTCTTACCTCATAGCCACTTCTAGTTTCACCGACCCAAATCAGTCCATTTTTATGGAAGCAGAGTTTGTAAATATGAGAAATCAGGTTTAGGCTCTGTAGCCTTCGAGTACTTCCCTTATTTCAGAATGCCTGAAAAGCTGACGATATTCTTGTGTTGCTTTGTCTTCTACTAGTTATTTAATGTGCAAGCAACTGCAAATCACTTTGCAGTATCTTTCCATGATTGCCATGATCTTACTTAGATGGATCCATAATAATGTGATCATCCAAAAGGCCCATAGAGAATGGAGACGCTATAGAATAGGCCTAGATGACAGGTACACCAGGAGGCCCATCTCTCTCTAGGAAGGCATGCCTGCAGGTAAGATAACCAAAGAGAAGAAGAGTCCATTCTAGATATAGAAATCAAAGGAAGACAGCAGGCCACCCCAAGGTCCTGTGGGAATATAGGGAATAGAGTGCAATTTGAGACATAACCTTCCTTCTTACTCACTACAGCTGATAGAAGAACGGAAAGACACTGTCTGTCCACACAGACCTGATACAGAACCGTTGATAGGTTTGTATTTAGTTCCTACTCAAACATGTCTGGTGGCATGAGTAAGTGTTAAGTGTTTGCACATTTCATTGTTATAACTATTGTGAAGTAAACAGATGCATACTGTGCTCCTATGATGCCGTGCTGTCGTTTGCTGTATCAGGAATTGTCCTGATATTGCTGAAAGCAATTACTTCACCACTATGGCCTATTTATTACCTTACCTCCCTTATCTTATCTCGTTTGCAAACATTGTATAGAGACTTTTCTATTGTGTTATTGACTGTATGTTTGTTTATTCCAGGTGTAACTCTGTTGTTGTTGTTGTTGGTCACACTGATTTTGCTTTATCTTGGCCAGGTCGCAGTTGTAAATGAAAACTTGTTCTCAACTGGTCAACCTGGATAAATAAAGATGAAATAAAAATAAATAAAATAAATAAATAAATAATAAAATATGCTTTGAGAAAAGGCTCTTTTGAAGCCTCAACACTACTCTGTCTGTACAAAGGCCTTGGACAGTTACCACCTGACACCATCTGGTGGTGAAATGTACTAAATACAATAGGTTGAAATCATTGAGGAAATTCGACACTCACTATCATGCACCAATTAGAACCTGTACTACATTATTATACCGGAAAATGACTACGGGAGGACTTTCAAAATGTTGTTTTGTATCAAATGTAAATCTTACAAGCTTCTTAAGTTAAACCGTTGTGTCGTTTTAACTCAGCTAGCCACCCCATCTTCACTAAACTCTATCACCTTTGTATACTTGGTACTGTACAGAGGTAGCATGATATATATCTCTGTAGGTATCACTGCATGTCTTGGATTTGGTTAATGTTTGTTACTCATCCCGTCTCAAGTTCTCTGGTGAAACCCGGAACCGGATGATGTCACCGTAGGTTACTGTAACCGTGGGGACCCCAGCTCTGAGTATGTAATTCCTGCCATGGCTGATGCGTTTTCCACACCCCTCCTTTCCCACACTTTCCCCTCGATAACATATTCCCAAAGCTAGCTGTTAAAACAAAAATAACACGATGGGTCAGGGACAGCTGCCGTGGTGCTGCTAGCTTCCTGTGAGAAGGGCTTCCACTAATCCCTACACTGCGCGTCAAGTTCTCCAGCACAGACACACACACACAGAGCAGTGCGTGTCAAGTCCCACAACAGTTGTCATGACTTCCCTACCAGGCTGAAGACAAGGTAAGCCCCCTCTTCTCCCCACTCTGTAACTCACCACTCAGACCTTTAAATGATCTGGAGAGACAAAGTGGGAGAGAGAGAGAGCTCATTGTGCATAGTATGTATTAGAATATAGTCATGGACTAGGTATGAAATAAATATGTAAAAGAGTTTTAGCTAAATGACCCAAAATAATAGTAAAGCTAATGTAATTCATTGTGTGAAAAACCATGACAAATTAAAATAAAGATTGTGTGTTACAAGCAGATAATATTTCTTGCCAATAGAGATGAAATTCGTCTTTCAACAGCTGCATTTTAACACCAACAAGCCTCCTTTTATGGGTTGAATGGCATGAGTTGGAAAACTCAGGTTCACTACTATAGGCCTCTCATCAGGCACTAATACCACTGAATAATTCCAAAAACATGGGCTAAATGTTTTGCCATTAACTGTCCAACCTCGCCACAGGCTAATAGCTACCACATACAGTAGAAGCATTGGTTCAACAGAAAGAGAGCTGGCTGGTGGACAAGGCTGTCAACTGACTGACACCTACAAAACCACACGAATCGTCTGTTATTAACAAGACCTGTAATTGGAGATATGAAGCATTCCTTTCATCCAGGTGACAAATTTAAGGCAAAAAAAGTAGCCTTAATTACGTTTAAATGGCCATCGGGTAAAAGATCTCAAACCTTGTGGTTCAAGGTTGACTACCGGTCCATTCAAAATTCCAGATTCATGACTAGGTCGAGGCTCCTGCGTGGTGAGGATCGTGTGGGTGTTGTGGGTGGATTAAGGTGATGTATGTTATTAGGTAGTATGGTAACCACAGTACAAGCTGTCACTGGTGAGTCACTGGAAGGAGATCTTCCCCACATTTGCTACAGCAGACGTTCAAGGTTAGAAGTTGGAACCGTTTTGTAATAACATTAGATTTGTGAGGATCGTGTGGGTGTTTTGGGTGGATTAAGGTGGTGTATGTTATTAGGTAGTATGGTAACCACAGTACAAGCTGTCACTGGTGAGTCACTGGAAGGAGATCTTCCCCACATTTGCTACAGTAGACAGACGTTCAAGGTTAGAAGTTGGAACCGTTTTGTAATAACATTAGATTTGTGAGTAATATAAAAATGATTTATTGTTGCCCCTTTTTGAAAAAGACAGAAGTACAAAAATATGTTTACATTTCAGTAGTTAAAATACTTATATTCCTATATGTACAATTATACAACATGATATAGTGTCTATAACAGACCCTAAGGAGGTTATTTATGTGGGTACATAGACCCTGAGGAGGTCATTTCTGTGGGTACATAGACCCCGAGGAGGTCATTTCTGTGGGTACATAGACCCTGAGGCGATGGAGGATAAGCCTGTTTTTTCTTCTATCCACTTGTTGTAGTTGGTCACTGCTGTGTACACGCCTGGTCGTAAGGCTCTAGAACACCCCTCGCCCCAACTGACGATTCCAAAAAGGAACATTCGATTATCCACCTCACACACCATGGGTCCTCCGGAATCACCCTGGGAATGAAAGAGAAATACTGTATAATATACGGCGAGACATATTTTTAAAAAATTGTTTTTGCTCTGTACCCAAGGATTTGAAAGTGGTACAATGACTATGAGTGTCACCTTTAATTTGTGGTTATTTTCATTCGGAAATTACGGCACTTTTTTTGTACATAGTTCCCCCATTTTAGGTAACCAAAGGTATTTGGACTAATTTACTTATATGTGTAGTAAAGTAGTCAAAAGTGAAGGATTTTGTCCCATATTCCTAGCATCAATGGCTGCAGTACATCAAGCGTGTGACTCTACAAATGTGTTGGATGCATTTGCAGTTTGTTTCGGTTGTGTTTCAGATGATTTTGTGCCCCAATAGAAATTAAAATGGTAAATAATGCATTGTGTCATTTTGGAGTCACTTTTTTTGTAAATAAGAATAGAATATGCTTCTAAAGACTTCTACGTTCATGTGAATGCTATGCTACAATGGTTACGGTAATCATTAACCCATGCTAACCTCTCACCATTACAGTAACAGGGGAGGTTAGCATATTATATCATACCCCCAAGACATGCTAACCTCTCACCATTACAATAAAAGGGGAGGTTAGCATTTTATATCATACCCCCAAGACATGCTAACCTCCCCTGTTATTATAATGGTGAGAGGTTAGCATGTCTCGGGGATATGATATGAAATGCTAACCTCCCCTGTTATATAGCATATTATATCATATCCCCAAGACATGCTAACCTCTCACCATTACAATAACAGGGGAGGTTAGCATTTTGGGGGGTTATGATATCTATGATAACTTTCTCACTCATCATTATTCACAAGTAATTCATAATACTTTTTTTCTCATGGAGAAAGAATATCCTTATATTGTTCTTAAATGTCGTTCTGTTTTTACTTTGAATGACATTTTTTTCCCCAAATATATATGAACTGCTGAGGAGAAATTGTAATGTCATGGCCCTTCTGCATATCATACCTTGCACGCATCTTGACTCCAGTCCGGTCTGCCAGCACAGAACATGTTTTCTGTGATCAGGTTTCCATAGTACGCCTTATCTGAGCAGACGTCATGGGCCAAAATGTTTACCGTTGCCTCCCTCAGGTACTGTGAATTGTACCATAAACCTTAATGAAGAAGGGACACAACGTAAGAAAGCACTCAACAGGTAAATAAAAATCAATGTTACGTAGGCATGAAAACATGTCCATTTATCATGGGAAATTGAAATGGATCATATCAAGTGATTGATACATTTAAAATAAGAGGTCTAGGATAGTATTGAAAAAGTGTCTCAGACTCAGAGCTCCGTATTTCATTATAATGAATATTATATGGACCTGATCCTAGCCCCCTACTCAGGGGTGGCAGGTAGCTGAGCGCTCAGAGAAGACGGGCCAACAACCGGAGAAACCAGGTTTGCTGGTTAAAATCCCAGCTCAGAAAAATCTGGTGCGTAGTATCATCTTATATACCATTGCCTTCCATTGTGCCCTTGAGCAAGGCACTTAACCACCTATAATTACTCCAGGGGGGCGGTGCAATGTGCCCGACCCATTGCTTCCAGCACTTCAGGGGGTGTATGTGTGTCTCAGAGGGTTGTGAGCATAAACTCACATTTCTATTCTCTGTAAGTTAATGGACAAATAAGGCACATCTTGTCTTCTCACATGCATGTGTCTTCTCACATACACGTCTTCTCACATACACTTGTCTTCTCCTGCTCTGAGATGCTTTATGAACACGGGCCCTGGTATGTTGTAGATGATCCTCCTTACCCTCGTTCTGTCTTCCGTAGCCAGCTATCTCACAGGAGGATCCCGCGCCGAGGGCCTGGCGTGCTGGGGGCAGGCAGACAGTCCTGACAGAGCTGCTCTCCACTGCACACCGACCATCTACAGCCTTTAACTTCAGTAGAGCTGTATGAGGAGAACACATCAACCGCTCTGCGTTGTTATCATGACAGTCTCAAATACTATGACACGTATACTGAAGTTTCAAACTTTACATTCACAGAACATACAAACTCAACAAATCAATACCACAGTGAGATTGGAATTCAATCGCCTTTTACCAGATCTGTTTGTGCCGTCTGTACCAACTCTTCTGGTCATTGGCGTGAGAGGATTTTGGCACAGACAGCGCAAACAGATGGGACATAAAAGCAGTGTTCATTCGTACCGATGTCATTGTTGAAGTTGCCTTCGCTGTTTTCGAACTCTGCGTGCACGATGACCTCTTCCACCTGAAAGGTCTGTTCTTTGGTGTCGTCAGTCTCATTGATGGCACTCTTCCCCAGAGTGACGAAGAGGCTGCAGGCTTTAGTTTGAGAGCTGTGTGTGGAAACCCAAACATTTTTTTTTACACTGCTGCTTCTCGCTGTTTATTGTCTAAGCATAGTCACTTTACCCCTTCCTACATATCGAGATTTACCTCGACGAACCTGTACTACCTCGACGAACCTGTACTACCTCGACGAACCTGTACTACCTCGACGAACCTGTACTACCTCGACGAACCTGTACTACCTCGACGAACCTGTACTACCTCGACGAACCTGTACTACCTCGACGAACCTGTACTACCTCGACGAACCTGTACCCCCGCACTTTGGTGTTGAATGTATTGGCTGGTGCAATCACATATCCCCTTTAAGGGATTAACTATTTACTGCACTGGGCTAAATCAGGGTTTCTTGGTAGTCTTAAACAAATCTACTTTGAAACAAAAATGTACACATCTCACACACATGGTTATGGGCTTAAAAAAGAAGACATCTTTACCATGTATAAAGATATAGAGATATAGAGTTGAAATGTATTAATGTTGAGTTTGCATCCTAATATTACACTTTATATATACACATCACAGAAGACTGAAATATAACAAAACAGTTTGACATTTTTGGCGTAAAAAATAAATGGGCCACCCGAGTAGTCATAAGCAAGCGCTGCACCACCGTGGTCTGAGGCGCTGCACCACCGTGGTCTGAGGCGCTGCACTGCAGTGCCACAAGAGATCCTGGTTCGAGTCCAGGCTCTGTCGCAGCACACCGCCACCGGGAGACCCATGGGGCAGCACACAATTGGCCCTAACGTCTTCCGGGTTAGGGGAGGGTTTGGCCGGCAGGGATGTTCTTGTCCCATCGCACTCTAGTGACTCCTGTGGCGGGCTGGGAGCAGTGCACGCTGACACGGTCGCCAGGTGCACGGTGTTTCCTCCGACACATTGGTGCGGCTGGCTTTCGGTTTAAGCGGGCATTGTGTCAAGAAGCAGTGCGGCTTGGTTGGGTCGTGTTTGACCTTTGCCTCTACCGAGTCCGAACGGCAGTTGCGTCGATGAGACAAGACAAACTACCAATTGGATACCACGAAAAAGGGGTAAAAAGTAAAACATTTACAATGAATTATGTGAATTATGTTAATTCATTATGTTAATTAGTTATGCTAATTAGTTATGAAACATATTAATAACATTCCACCCATAAGGCCCACCAGGTCATTTAACTCCAGGAAACGGGCGCTAAAGTACGATCTTATATTATTTTATCAGCCAGAAACATCATCTCAAGAGAGGGCCGGCCGGGTCCTATCATAAAGGACACTGGTACTGTACACCCTCACTGGCTTGTTACCGTTGAGAAATGTCAGCGCTGCCTCTTACAGTACCTGTCAGGGAAGCAATGGGCAGCAGACAGAACCCAGCAGGGAGAGATCAGACTTCCCCCACAGCGGAACACGTTCTCTTTAGACTGACGGCTCCTCCAGAATATGGCAGCCATCCACGGGTGGGATTCCACAGCGGCAACTGTCCCTCCTACGATCTTCATCTGCTTCCTGGTACGCTGGCCACACGTGGACTCTGTCAGACTGGACGCTGTGACAGGGGAACCAAACCAATTGCAATGAAAACAAGACTGAAAGAGCATTGGGAAAATGTTAAGTTGCTTTCATGTATATTTAATGTATATTTAATGCATATTTAATGTATATTTAATGCATATTCATATATATGAATTCAACAGAATGAGCATGAAAGAAGGATAGTTACATATTATATTTAGAATTATATTAATTTTGTACGGTAGCAAGACCAAGCAAATTGATCTCACCTGTGTCTGGTACAGTGGGCTCGGTGGGCAGATCATCAAGGGGACCTGCAAGATGTTGAAGTTGATACCACTATACATTACAGCACAAAATAACGTTGTAATAACATGGTGATAGTATGGTTTACATGTTACTCACAATCAAAACCTACAAATGATGAAATAATGAAAACATTAAGGGGAGAGAGAATGAAAATAAGGTAAATGTACCCGTCTCCACAGGTACGCCACAGCGAGGGATATCACAGTATTCCTGTACCTGCTCCACACCCTTCATTACATAACACCACGGACGACGTTTGTACTCCAGATTCCTGAAGTCAAAAAAATGGATTTCCTCATAACACACTGCACATTTACGAACCACTAACTGTTGAGGGAAACATCTGAACAGTCCAATCTCAAATGGCACCCTATTCCCTGTATTGGGCCCTGGTCAAAAGTAGTGCACTATATAGGAGACCCTGGTCAAAAGTAGTGCACTATATAGGGGGCCCTGGACAAAAGTAGTGCACTATATAGGGAATAGGGTGCCATTTGAGAGTGGGATAAAGGCCCCTACCTGCAGTAGTTGTGCCTCCCGGAGTAGACGTCAGACCCCATCAGGCGTTTTCTGGTGTCCAGGTCCCACCCCACACACCTGCGCCCACTCTCTGACTGAGACACTTTGCCTCTGTAGTACATCCCAGTTCCCGTGTAGCAGGCGGCTGCTGTATCTGAGGGAAAATACAAAATAATGAACCATATTGATCGATTGACTGATATGATTATTATCCTTCGTTGTCCTTCATGAGGAAATTATTTCCACAGCTCAACAAGTTAGATATGTACACACACACACACACACACACACACAGTGTCGCTTCCTGTGTGTGTGTGTGTGTATGTGTGTGTGTGTGTGTGTGTGTGTGTGTGTGTGTGTGTGTTAGAGCGTCCAGTCGTTTGTATGTGGAGAGCACAGCTGTACTCCCACCAGCAGATAGATGGATCCTAGTGAATGGTCCAATACACACACACACACACACACACACACGTCACATAGAATCTTAACAAGAAAAGGTTTCTTCCCCCCCCATCAATTCAAAGTGTCAGAGGTACAGTAATTGTTAAGTGTCTAAATGTAAAAGAGTGCTTCTTACCTAACTCACAGTGTTTGCCACCGTAACCAACTGTGCATAAGCAGAACATGTGTTCTCCGGACAGGGCAGGGACAGAGGTGCCACCATGACGACAGAGGCCACCTAGTAACAGTAACAGGTGAATCCATTTTTTTAATTAAAGAGTGAGAAGCTCTGTGTACATGTGGTAAAGATATATTTGGTTGTTGTATATTTGGTTGACGTAGAGCTTGATTGAGCTCGATGTACCTGATCTTTTTCGGTAGGGGAAATTAGAAATCTGTCTTTTCTGTCTCAGCAAGCCCTGTGAAGAACAGAAATCCGTTATGATAAAGCATCGTGGTATGATGCAGCATTGGCTCTACACAGATGCAGGATTGGCTCTACACGGATGCAGGATTGGCTCTACACAGACGCAGTATTGGCTCTACACGGATGCAGCATTGGCTCTACACAGACGCAGTATTGGCTCTACACGGATGCAGCATTGGCTCTACACGGATGCAGTATTGGCTCTACACGGATGCAGTATTGGCTCTACACAGATGCAACATTGGCTCTACACAGATGCAGTATTGGCTCTACACGGATGCAGTATTGGCTCTACACGGATGAGGTATTGGCTCTACACGGATGCAGCATTGGCTCTACACGGATACAGTATTGGCTCTACACAGATGCAGCATTGGCTCTACACAGATGCAGCATTGGCTCTACACGGATGCAGCATTGGCTCTACACGGATGCAGGATTGGCTCTACACGGATGCAGCATTGGCTCTACACAGATGCAGTATTGGCTCTACACGGATGCAGCATTGTTATGTATGTCATGACATCAGACAAACACATGGTTATGTCCAGTGGTGTAAAGTACTTTAGTAAAATACTTGAAAGTACTACTTAAGTCTGTTTTTGGTTTCTGTACTTTACTATTTATATTTTTTTGACAACTTTTACTTTACTAAATTCCTAAAGTGAAATAATGTATTTTTTACTCCATGCATTTCCCCTGACACCCAAAAAGTACTCGTTACATTTTGAATGCTTAGCAGGACAGAAAATGGTCCAATTCACACACTTATCAAGATAATATCCCTGGTCATCCCTACTGCCTCTGATCTGACGGACTCACTAAACAGAGAACATCCCTGGTCATCCCTACTGCCTCTGATCTGACGGACTCACTAAACAGAGAACATCCCTGGTCATCCCTACTGCCTCTGATCTGACGGACTCACTAAACACACATGCTTCCTTTGTAAATTATGTCTGAGTGTTGGAATGTGCCCCTGGCTAATCCTACATTAAAAAAACAAGAAAATGGTGCCGTCTGGTTTCCAGACGGATTATATAAGGATTTTTAAATGATTTATACTTTTACTTTTGATACTTAAGTATATTTAAAACCAAATACTTTTAGACTTTTACTCAAGTAGTATTTTACTGGGTGACTTTCACTTTTACTTGAGTCATTTTCTATTAAAGTAGCTTTTACTTTTACTCAAGTATGACGATTGGATACTTTTTCCACCAATGTTTTTACATTCCTCTGACGAATACAGAAATCATTCCTGAAACTTTGATAATGAATCTTAAAATAATAGACAGAGACATGGCAAAAAAATGTGCTGCAATGTAAAACACAACTACAGATTTTTAAACTCCTTACCGTCTCACTCTGTGACACCCCTGCCAGGGTGGATGTCAAAATCAGCAGCAAAATACTCCTTCCCATCTCTCTCTCTGTTGGGTAAAGTATCGATTGTACTTCTTGCACAAAGAGTTTGGAGAAATCGTGTGGTTCAGGACTTGCAGTGTTTCTCAGTAGTACTCCTCGGATCTCACGGAAGGGCAAAATGTTTCTCTGCTGCTTATATAGAGTGAGGAACAGATGTGATTGGTTAGAAGGAAGCTCGTTGACAGGTTGGGCATGTCTAAACCGTGTGAAGAAACACCGTGGGATTATCACAGGAAGACACAATCCTTATTGATGATTCATGTTTGATTTTACAGAATGAGCAGCACTCGACAACTGTCAGGACACATGCCAAAACACATGTTGATGATTACAAACAGATGTAAATCAGTTCACTGAATATGACTGTTATGCACTATGGACTGAATATCTGAAGACCATATTAAGTAGAATAATGACATATCCCGTCATATCCCCAGTCTGATTTTCTTTAGGTTCCTTTCGAAAAACCAAACCTCTGTTTGGTTTTCCCAACCGGTGACTGTAGAACCAGTCACACCAGTGAAACCATGACAACCACCTAACCGATACCAGTTTGGCAACTGGCAGTTTGGCAATGGCCACAGCCGAAATGATGTTGAGCATTTGTTTTATTCCACTCCACGACGTCACGGACATCAGGGAAAATTCTGTTTGGATCCAGGCTGGCTAACCTCAAAACAAAATACGTTTTTTAGAATATGTAAACTGGTGGAACGCAGGCATTCAAACACAGGAAATTAAACTATTTTAGTGTTGTTTATGAGGTTAATGCATGATTGTAAACATATTTCCATAGGCCACAGAATGTCAAAACAATCCACTCCAACATCTAAAAGGAGTAATTTGTTTTTAATGTACCATATTGAAAGATTTATTCAACCCAACTTTATTATTTGTTGCAGATGTGATCTGCAAGATCACTGCATATCTTGCATACCTATTAGAATATTTTGAAATGATGGGTAACATACACTGAGTGTACAAAACATTGGACCTGACACCTGATATTTCTATGACATGGACTGACCAGGTGAATCCAGGTGAAAGCTATGATCCTTTGTTGATGTTACCTGTTAAATCACCTACAATCAGTGTAAATAAAAGGGCGGAGACAGGGTTAAAGGAGGATTTTTAAGCCTTGAGATAATTGAGACATGGAATGTGTATTTGTGCCATTCAGAGGGTGATTTAAGTGCCTTTGATCAGGGTACGGTAGTAGGTGCCAGGTGCTCCGGTTTGAGTGTGTCAAGAACTGCAACGCTACTGGGTTTTTCATGCTCAAAAATGTCCCTTGTGTATCAACAATGGTCCACCACCCAAAGGACATCCAGCCAACTTGAGAAATTAAAGCCGGCAGTCTGCACTTTAACCTGGTAGTAAGTTAAAGCCAGCAGTCTGCACTTTAACCTGGTAGTAAGTTAAAGCCAGCAGTCTGCACTTTAACCTGGTAGTAAGTTAAAGCCAGCAGTCTGCACTTTAACCTGGTAGTAAGTTAAAGCCAGCAGTCTGCACTTTAACCTGGTAGTAAGTTAAAGCCAGCCGTCTGCACTTTAACCTGGTAGTAAGTTAAAGCCGGCAGTCTGCACTTTAACCTGGTAGTAAGTTAAAGCCAGCAGTCTGCACTTTAACCTGGTAGTAAGTTAAAGCCGGCAGTCTGCACTTTAACCTGGTAGTAAGTTAAAGCCAGCAGTCTGCACTTTAACCTGGTAGTAAGTTAAAGCCAGCAGTCTGCACTTTAACCTAGTAGTAAGTTAAAGCCAGCAGTCTGCACTTTAACCTGGTAGTAAGTTAAAGCCGGCAGTCTGCACTTTAACCTGGTAGTAAGTTAAAGCCAGCAGTCTGCACTTTAACCTGGTAGTAAGTTAAAGGCGGCAGTCTGCACTTTAACCTGGTAGTAAGTTAAAGCCGGCAGTCTGCACTTTAACCTGGTAGTAAGTTAAAGCCAGCAGTCTGCACTTTAACCTGGTAGTAAGTTAAAGCCAGCAGTCTGCACTTTAATCTCATAGTATAATTAAAAATCCAAAGTGATGGAGTATAGAGCCAAAACAACAAAACACAAAGTGGGTAAAACAGTATGTTAACATTATTAAAGTGACCAGGGTTCAATGACTCTATGTCCATAGGGCAGCAGTCTCTAAAGTGCAGGGTAGAATACCAGCAGGTAGCCGGCTAGAACAGTGACTAAGTTCAGGGCTGGGTACTGGGTGGAGGCCGGCTAGTGATGATTGTTAAACAGTCTGATGGCCTGGAGATTGAAACTGTTTATCAATCTCTCTGTACCAGCTATGATGCACCTGTACTGTCTCCACCTTCTAGATGGTAGCGGGGTGAACAGGCAGCTGCTCGGATGGCTTGATGATTTTCTGGGCCTTCCTGTGACACCAGGTACTGTAGATGTCCTGGAGAGCAGGCAGTGTGCCCCCGGTGATGCGTTGGGTTGACCGCACCACCCATGGTAGAGACCTGCTAATGCAGGCGGTGCATTTCTTGTACCACCCTTATGGGAAAAACCACACTGACTCAACTCCAGCCACACTGACTCAACTCCAGCCACTTTAATAAATGGGAATTGATGGGAAATGATGTAAATATATCACTAGCCACTTTAAACAATGCTACCTTATATAAATGTTACTTACCCTACATTATTCATCTCATACGCATACGTATATACTGTACTCTATATCATCGACGGTATCCTTATGTAATACATGTATCACTAGCCACTTTATACTATACTATGCCACTTTGTTTACATACTCATCTCATTTGTACATACTGTACCCGATACCATCTACTGTATCTTGCCTATGCTGCTCTGTACCATCACTCATTCATATATCCTTATGTACATATTCTTTATCCCCTTACACTGTGTACAAGACAGTAGTTTTGGAATTGTTAGTTAGATTACTTGTTATTACTGCATTGTCGGAACTAGAAGCACAAGCATTTCGCTACACTCGCATTAACATCTGCTAACCATGTGTATGTGACAAATAAAATTTGATTTGATTTGACATGAATTTCAAACGTGAACAATAGATCTCGTGTGATCTAATTTGATCAAATATGAAATGAATGTGACAACATGGGGATGCAAAGTTTCAACATGTGAAACCATGAAACTACACTTGACAACATTTGAGCACATGAAAACCCAGGTCTTAAATGTAATTTAGAATATTTTACTTTGAACATTACTTCAATTTAAACAGTTGTGGTCCCTGTAGGCTTCGTATTGTTCCCGGTTTGGTCCAGGGACATTATTAGAATGATGTGTCTTGGTCCCCTGGAGATTTTTCTCTTGTTGTGGTAAGAATAAGGTACATCTACAAATAGTTACTGTATTTTTACAGCTAAACTTAGATGTTAAAGGATGATATACAGTAGTATATTGATTATTTGGGATTCAACCTCCCTTGAGATTTGAACTCACAGTCACGATCGTCATAATGAATAGACCAAGGCGCAGCGTGTATAGAGTTCCACATATTTTAATAAATCAAAACTCACCAAACAAAACAAACCAAACCAAACCAAACCAAACCAGCACAAACCAAACCAAACCAGCACAAACGAACCGTGCCGTTCTGTGCTACTCACAGGAAGCTACACAAGATCCCGCAAACACAATGGGGAAATGGCTGCCTAAATATGATCCCCCAATTAGAGACAACGATAAACAGCTGCCTCTGATTAGGAACCATACCAGGCCAACATAGAAAAATCAAACACCTAGATAACCCACCCTAGTCATTTTCATGCCCCAACCACCATAGAGAATAAACAGCTCTCTATGGTCAGGGCGTGACACTCACAACCTTTTGGTTGCTAAGCTACCTGAAGTTTCTGCTGCACCACCAGGTCTGTGGCCATACGTGAAATTGGCAAGAATACATTTCTGCACTTTTCCTTAAAGTTGCAGTAAAGATAAAGTAAATATATTTAATAACTTGAAGGTGTTATCTCTATAAAATGACAGTATGCTGCTGTATTCTGATTTAAATTACTGTAAAAGGGGAGCCAGATCTGTGAGCATAAAAGAGATATGGCCACAGAGTTATTGTCAATAATGCATTTCTGCACTTTGTTAAAAGCTGCCCAGAATCAAGCAAATAATTGTCCAATTATCACCACCAATAAAAACTACCAGTGCTCAACGACACTTGACGTAGAGTATAACATACATTCTTTGAACCTCTTGGTGGGGAGGGGGTGAATCCATTTTCATGCAGTGCCACCAGGTTCATACTAATTGCTTGGAACATATATTAACACACTCAAAAAATAAGGGTGTGGTTAGGGTAGACTAGTGTTGTTCCCTGGGGTACACAAAGGTCAAAGGGTACACTTCAAGGGTACACATATGAACTCACATGGTACAGTTTGGTACCTTGTAGCTATAATGGGAACTTTTTCTACCAAATATTTTGAATGTAAGGTACGATCACTGCACTTTGATAGGTGGGGGCAATGTACTGGTGAGGCTCATTTGCATATTATGGGGCGTTGTCAAATCCTTGCTTCAGGACCTGAGCTACAGGCAGTTGGATTTGTGCATGTCATTTTAGGCAAAACATTTTTAAAAAAGGGGCCGATCCCTTAAATGACATTTTCCTAGTTGTCTTGAGTACTTTCTCATGTCATTCTCACTAGCACGAAAAGTTTTGATAGGGGACAGAATGTGGTTGGACCATCAAATGGGGCGGCAGGGTAGCCTAGTGGTTAGAGCGTTGGACTAGTAACCGGAAGGTTGCAAGTTCAAACCCCCGAGCTGACAAGGTACAAATCTGTCGTTCTGCCCCTGAACAGGCAGTTAACCCACTGTTCCTAGGCCGTCATTGAAAATAAGAATTTGTTCTTAACTGACTTGCCTAGTAAAATAAAGGTAAAATAAAATAAAATAAAAATAATTGGTATGTACATTACTCTTACAGAATTTCTATGTGGGCGAGGATATTGGAAATGTAATCAAAGCCTATTGGATGAAAACTTGTTTTTAATCAGGACAGAAGACTTTACAACAGACTTTTCCCAACATAACATAGGTACAGCAGATCCCCCTTATTGTATGGGACACTTTTAAATATGCCTTTAGAGGCCATGTGTAACAGATGTGAAACAGCTAACTAGTTAGCGGTGGTGCTAGTGTAACGGATGTAAAACGGCTAGCTTAGTTAGCGGTGGTGCTAGTGTAACGGATGTGAAACGGCTAGCTTAGTTAGCGGTGGTGCGCGCTAAATAGCGTTTCAATCGGTGACGTCACTTGCTCTGAGACCTTGAAGTAGTAGTTCAGTACTCATCTTTAAAACAAAAAGCAATTTAGGTCAAAATAGTTCATACTAACAAAGGAAATAGAGGGACTGACAGTACGGAAAGAATCTTCATTAAAGAAATACTACCAAAAAGAAGGACTGAAACTTGTTACAGATGATGGAGTTACCCATAATTCACCAAACAATACTTTGAAAGAGGAAGCAAAGTACTTAAAGCATATGTTTTCGTTTTAGTTTCTTCCATCTCCACTAACCACAATGTATTGTAAGGACTTTTTGTTCTATTAACAATGTAAAGAAAGACTCATGTGAAGGCCAAATTACAGAAGAAGAACTTATTGATGCAATTAAAGCCTTTAAGTCCGGGGAAAACTCAAACTAGAAGGCCTGATTTCACTATTACTGAAATAGGACCCAGGTGGTAATTATAAAGATCCAGTCCACTTAAAACATTGAAGGCTCCTTACACTTCAGTGATCTGACTCTACCAAAATGCGTAGCGCATAGAATTAAAAAGGTATTGTCGGATATTATTCATCCTAATCAGACAGATAAAGGTCACAATAACTTTCTGGCAAAATGTTTCCAGTAACCTACAGGACACTTGCTACCACTAGCAATCTTGCCCGTGAACTACTATGCTTTCACTGACTCTTCTGTTGACAACATGCATATCACTTGCTGATTGGCAGCATACTGTAACAGAGGCGGCCTATCAGAAGATTGCAGGCGTGGCTTATTCGAGGCATGGCTTTCAGCTGGGTCTTTTTGGTCTCTCGAAAAGGGAATGTCATCCCAGTTAATGTGGTCTGTTCATAAATCTTCTACTTCTTTACTGTCAGTTCTGCAGCCGTGATTAAGTCTGACGAAAGTATATGTGATATCAAAGGACAATATTTAAATGAAAGGTAGTCACCATGTCATTGTAATACTCAATTTCCCCCCCCCCCCCCCCCCCAACAAAAAAAACAAAATCAAATGTATTTATATAGCCCTTCGTACATCAGCTGATATCTCAAAGTGCTGTACAGAAACCCAGCCTAAAACCCCAAACAGCAAGCAATGCAGGTGTAGAAGCACGGTGGCTTCTACACCTACCACACTATCAGGGTAGTGAGTGCGATGGATCAGCTACAGTAAGTTACTGTCAATTTAATAACAACCCACTTCTAACTAGTTGTCAGTAAGTTAATGAGCAAACCACGCAAACAACTTAAACTGGTATAACATTTCCACTGAGGGTTGACACAAATATAACATATTTTAGACCATGCCCCCAAATATGCTAATAAACCCCTACCACATTACCACCACTGACATTTCAAAGTACAGTAACGATTGCACCTAATGCTGCATTCGTAACCAAGTGGGAATTGGGAATTTACCGAATTTATACGACTGGAAAAAACCCATGCGAACAGCCCTCCAACTGGTAATTACTAGTGGGAAACGTGTCTATCATCCATGAGCTCCGATTCCTCCCACATGCTGACCTCTGACTATTCTCTCATCGTTGATTTATTTGAATTATTTCATCAATTTTAGTTTTTTTCTGTATAGTTCTCTAATGTTGGTGGGGCATATTATTCCGTTTTAATGTTACTCCTCAATCATTATGATAAATATATAAGTGTTAAGTGTTTCATGAGTGTATTTTTAACAAAGCTGAGATTTACTTTGAAGTCCAAATTGTAGGAATGCAGGTGATGCCAGTAACTGACACAGATATGGCATAGCAGGAAGATCATAGTGCTGTGAACCAAGAGGTTGTGAGTTCAAATCGCAGTTAATTAATAATCAAATATTTAAGTTGAAATCTGCATATTAAAAGAGTTGTGTGTGTACCAACTCATTTTTGTTTGCAGGGAATCACCTGTGAAATGTGAACATTTGAATCCACGTGTTCTCTAATTCTCTCCTTCTCTCTTTCTCTCTCTCGGAGGACCTGAGCCCTAGGACCATGCCCCAGGAATACCTGACATGATGACTCCTTGCTGTCCCCAGTCCACCTGACTGTGCTGCTGCTCCAGTTTCAACTGTTCTGCCTTATTATTATTCGACCATGCTGGTCATTTATGAACATTTGAACATCTTGACCATGTTTTGTTATAATCTCCACCCGGCACAGCCAGAAGAGGACTGGCCACCCCACATAGCCTGGTTCCTCTCTAGGTTTCTTCCTAGGTTTTGGCCTTTCTAGGGAGTTTTTCCTAGCCACCGTGCTTCTACACCTGCATTGCTTGCTGTTTGGGGTTTTAGGCTGGGTTTCTGTACAGCACTTTGAGATATCAGCTGATGTACGAAGGGCTATATAAAAAAATACATTTGATTTGATTTGATTTGATGTGAAAGGTTATGTAATCACATGAAAATCCACATGTGAAGTGTTCCAAAAACACATGATTTGTGGAAATATCATGTGAAATCATGTTTTTTTTCTATGAAGGCAGAAGGGGATACAGCCCGACAGCTCTTGATGGTGCAGTTCGTGAGGGTCCTTGATCGAGCCACTCATATCACTTCATGATGACAGAAGTAAGTGTTACTGCCCATTTCCCTGTCGCTTGATCAAAATGAGAAGAAAATCAGGAATCTTGACACATAGACTCCAATCGATCGTACCAATGTTGCAGAGTCCTTACCACAGGTGCTTCCTTGTTTACGTTTCTGTCTATAGGTGGGGAGGAGCAGAATGGAGGTGTCATCTGATTTGCCAAAGGGAGGGCGGGGGGAGGCCTTGTAGCCATCCTGGAAAGGGATATTAACAATGATCAAGAGTGTTCGATGCGTGTGTAGCACATGAGATGTGTAGACATCATTTCGGTAGCATTTCCTTATTAAGATTTCCTTTATTATAGTATCTTTATTAATGTCCAGTGTAGTTCCTTGAGGGCCGTTGCAGCACCGGCTTAAGGGGTGAATATATACACAGCAGTGACAATGACGCAAGAATATTCTCCCGGGAAGGAAATGCGATCGGCATTTGATGGTGATCAGGAGAATAAAAGGAACTTTAGTTCCTGTACTTCATCACAATCACACCATGATTAACCCCTTCGCCTTTTCTTTTTCCTGGAGAGTAGTTTTTTTCCTGTTCGCCCGATGGCCGGAGAACCATGCTGGCTAAATGGACGGGGGACAGTATATCCGGAGAGAGCCATGAATCCTTGAAACAGAGTATGTAACAGTTCCTGATGTCTCTCTAGAAGGAGATCCTCGCCCTGAGCTTGTCTACTTTATGCCCAGGGACTGAGCATTAGTTGAATAGTGTACTCGGAAGTGGTGGACGGTTATGCACACCGTCTGAGTCTGACCACTTCTTCTTCCTGTTCTCCTGCGTCTGCGTTTATGGTACTGCAAAGTTGGCTAAGAGCTAGAAAAAGGGCGACCGTGTCTGCCGGCGCCAACTTGTTCACGGGCCATAACCCGATACGCTACGGTTCTACTTAATCAAACTCCCTGGTTGGCTTTTCAAATCAAATCAAATCAAATCAAATTGCATTTGTCACATGCGCCGAATACAACAGGTGTAGGTAGACCTTACAGAGAAATGCTTTCTTACAAGCCCTTAACCAACAATGCAGTTTTAAGAAAAAATACGTGTTCAGAAATAGATTAGTAAAACATTTTTCATAAAAGTTACAAATAATTAAACAGCAGCAGTAAAATAACAATAGCGAGGCTTTATACAGGGGGACTGGTACAAAGTCAATGTAGGAGGACACCGGTTAGTCGAGGTAATTGAGGTAATATGTACATGTAGGTAGAGTTAAAGTGACTATGCATAGATAATTAACAGAATTTGTGTTCAAATACCCATACTAACATACCGTATACGACATACTTAATGAGTATATACTACATACTATATACTATTAGTTCGTTTTAGTATACTGTAAATGAACAGTATCCTTTCAGAGCCAGAGTGTGCTGTAAATTCAGAGGTTGTCAGATTGTCCGTTTCGGCTCCTAACAATTGCAGTCAAGCACCCAAACTAACGTTGGCTAGCTTGCTAGCTACTTCCAGACACAAATGAGACCATTTTGACCATTTTACTCGCCCTAGCAAAGCCGATTAGGCAGTTTTCATGTTATCCAGAGCGTTGATGACTGTAACTGTGCTGCTGGCAACAATTTAATTACGTTTTTTGCCGATTACTGACACCGGCCATATTCAACCGGGTTGAGCGCTCGTAAATACACTATTCTCCGCTCTCGTACACTCAGACGAGAGTGCTCTGAAACCGGAGATAATTTATGAAAACACCATTGAGAACGCACACGGACTATACCATATATCTAAACTAAGAATGGCAGTAATAATCAAGTCAATAAACATTGGGTAGTTAGGAATGGGGGTGGCAACGCAAATAGTCTAGATAGCTTTTGGAGTAGGAGGCGAGGAGAGAAGACGTGAAATCAAGGTACTGCAATTGAGATTCTCCCCAAATAGCGTGCACAGGTTCTAGGTTAGGACAGGGTTGATTTAGGCTGTTGTGCCTCTGCTTCATAATAACATGGTTACCATAATTCACTGAATAGAGGGGCACCAGCACCCTGTTACAACTGTACCAGTGTAACACTGAGAGGCACTGTTGTAATTCTAATGACCAACGGATAATGACGAGGCATCAAAAAACAGAGGCTACTGCATCATATTAAATATGATTGTATTTTGAAGTATCAGTCCATCAAAATGTATTGCTAAATATTTATTGTACACTGTGCACTTTTATAGGGAAAGGTAAATACATTTGAAAAAAACTACTACAAAATAAACTAGATATTTCATAAATTAAAACATTCATGGCTGGACATTTCTCACTATTGTCTTGTCTTATAATTAAGATGATGATGATGATGATAAGTATTACTATTAGGCCTAGTACATGTTGTTACAGTTACAGGTTGCAAATAGCAAGTTTTTGTTTAACGGATTCATCAGGTGTTCAGGTAAATAGTCAAGGAATTGCATCAGTGAAATCCCATTAAGACGCAAATTAAACAAATATGTACATTTGGATCCCGGAAGTCGCCTTGCCTGAATCCTGTTCAGCTCAAATCCTTCTGACTGTGCGTCGCAAGTGTAGCTGGAGAAGGAAGTGGCAGATGAGTGAGATTATCCACGACTACGCAAGAGCAACCTACCGGTGGTTACCGTACACAGGCGATTCAGACGGAGCGAACAGGTTGGTGGCTAGTAGAAAATGGGCAACGTTGACTCCAAACTCAACTTCAGAAAAGCTGTGATACAACTGACAACCAAAACACAGGTTTGTTGAAATAATAACTCTCTTTTGGGTAGGCTAATGCAGAGTTTAAATATTTATGAACAGTTCTGTTTTTCAAGATACAAATAGCAATTTCAGTGCGCCAGATGGTAGCCTTGTATTTGACACATGGCTGAGAGGGTGGATAAATATGGTAAGGGCTACCTAACATCTGTCCAAAAACAGGGTTTTCTGGTTTGTCTAAATGTAAACTTTTAATTCAAATGTAGCATAAGATATATATATATATATATATTGGCTATATGAACTGACAATTAGATTAATTGTAGGGTACTGTTATAAATACTGCAAATTTGTGTTATAGAATTGTAGACTCATAACTTGGCAACAATGTTATTTTGTAATCAAATGTCACATTGTAATCGTACTTCTGTAGTTCCGATATAAACCCCACCGAGAGGCTGAGGTGGATCTGATGCAGAGCTACACTGAGATGCAGGTCTGAATACAGTTCATTCAGTGCCTGCTGTTGTGGCTGGCACTTGAATTGATCAGTTGCACGGTTTACCCGATAATTCAGCTGTTGGAAAATACACAAAAAAAACAGGGTAGTCTAGATAACATTACCAGCTACATTTCTGATGTTGTGGTTGTTGAATGAATCATAACATTCAGACAATGTGGCTGATTTTAATGTGGGCTGAAATACATTAAAGTTAGGCAAATAAGCATCAGTCTAAACTGCAGTGTATAGGTTATATTTACTCTGTCATCAAGGACGTTCTGGAAAGATCTTAGAACAACTGGTATTATAATAGAATATGCAAATCAAGAACATGTGAAGTAGGCCAGTAGCTGAATATATTGTCTGACAAACATGTGTTCCATCATATGTCTACTTCTTTGGCCGGTTTCCCGGACACCCACCCGCTCACGCATCCATCCACCCATCCATCCAACCATCCATCCACCCATCCATCCAACCATCCATCCACCCACCCACCCATCCATCCATCCATCCACCCACCCATCCATCCAACCATCCATCCACCCACCCATCCATCCAACCATCCACCCACCCACCCACCCACCCACCCCATCCATCCACCCACCCACCCCCCCATCCATCCATCCACCCACCCCCCCAACCATCCACCCACCCATCCACCCACCCCCCCATCCATCCACCCACTCACCCATCCACCCACCCCCCCATCCACCCACCCACCCACCCATCCGTCCAACCATCCATCCTGGACTAAAAGGCAATAAAGAATCTCCATCAAAAGTTATTAAGTATTATGTATCCGGGGAAGCGGCCCCTGACGTTTATTTCTGTATATATTTAACTGTTTTCCTCCTGTAGGCTACAGCCAAGCAGGTCTTTCTCTCCTCCTGTAGGCTACAGCCAAGCAGGTCTCTCTCCTCCTGTAGGCTACAGCCAATCAGGTCTCTGTCCTTCTGTAGGCTACAGCCAAGCAGGTCTCTCTGTCCTCCTGTAGGCTACAGCCAAGCAGGTCTCTCTCTCCTCCTGTAGGCTACATCCAAGCAGGTCTCTGTCCTTCTGTAGCCTACAACCAAGCAGGTCTCTCTCCTCCTGTAGGCTACAGCCAAGCAGCTCTCTGTCCTTCTGTAGCCTATAACCAAGCAGGTCTCTGTCCTCCTGTAGGCTATAGCCAAGCAGGTCTCTGTCCTCCTGTAGGCTATAGCCAAGCAGCTCTCTCTCCTGTAGGCTACAACCAAGCAGCACTCTCCTCCTGTAGGCTACAGCCAAGCAGCTCTCTCTCCTGTAGGCTACAGCCAAGCAGCTCTCTCTCCTGTAGGCTACAGCCAAGCAGCTCTCTCTCCTGTAGGCTACAGCCAAGCAGCTCTCTCTCCTGTAGGCTACAGCCAAGCAGCTCTCTTTCCCCCTGTAGGCTACAGCCAAGCAGCTCTCTCTCCTGTAGGCTACAGCCAAGCAGCTCTCTTTCCTCCTGTAGGCTACAGCCAAGCAGCTCTCTCTCCTGTAGGCTACAGCCAAGCAGCTCTCTCTCCTCCTGTAGGCTACAGCCAAGCAGCTCTCTCTCCTCCTGTAGGCTACAGCCAAGCAGGTCTCTCTCTCCTCCTGTAGGCTACAGCCAATCAGGTCTCTGTCCTTCTGTAGGCTACAGCCAAGCAGGTCTCTCTGTCCTCCTGTAGGCTACAGCCAAGCAGGTCTCTCTCTCCTCCTGTAGGCTACAGCCAAGCAGGTCTCTGTCCTTCTGTAGCCTACAACCAAGCAGGTCTTTCTCCTCCTGTAGGCTACAGCCAAGCAGCTCTCTGTCCTTCTGTAGCCTATAACCAAGCAGGTCTCTGTCCTCCTGTAGGCTATAGCCAAGCAGGTCTCTGTCCTCCTGTAGGCTATAGCCAAGCAGCTCTCTCTCCTGTAGGCTACAACCAAGCAGCACTCTCCTCCTGTAGGCTACAGCCAAGCAGCTCTCTCTCCTGTAGGCTACAGCCAAGCAGCTCTCTCTCCTGTAGGCTACAGCCAAGCAGCTCTCTCTCCTCCTGTAGGCTACAGCCAAGCAGCTCTCTCTCCTCCTGTAGGCTACAGCCAAGCAGCTCTCTCTCCTCCTGTAGGCTACAGCCAAGCAGGTCTCTGTCCTTCTGTAGCCTACAACCAAGCAGGTCTTTCTCCTCCTGTAGGCTACAGCCAAGCAGCTCTCTGTCCTTCTGTAGCCTATAACCAAGCAGGTCTCTGTCCTCCTGTAGGCTACAGCCAAGCAGCTCTCTCTCCTCCTCTAGGCTACAGCCAAGCAGCTCTCTCTCCTCCTCTAGGCTACAGCCAAGCAGCTCTCTCCTCCTCTAGGCTACAGCCAAGCAGCTCTCTCATCCTCTAGGCTACAGCCAAGCAGCTCTCTCATCCTCTAGGCTACAGCCAAGCAGCTCTCTCCTCCTCTAGGCTACAGACAAGCAGCTCTCTCTCCTCCTGTAGGCTACAGCCAAGCAGCTCTCTCCTGTAGGCGGATGTACCTGATCCCTGTCTGTCTGTTCATCTCCCCCAGCCCGTGGAGGCTACGGACCATGCCTTCTGGGACCAGTTCTGGGCGGATACTGCCAATACCGTCCAGGATGTGTTTGCTCTGGTGCCGGCAGCGGAGATACGAGCTGTCAGAGAAGAATCTCCCTCCAATCTGGCAACCCTCTGTTACAAGGTAATCTAGGCTGTGTGTGTGTGCCTGTGTGTGTGGATGTGTTTAACTATACTTGTGGGGACCAGAAGATCGCACAAGAATACTAAACAAACAAAAATTTGACCAACTGGGGACATTTTTTTTTGTCCCCACAAGATCAAATGCTGTTTCTAGGGGGTTTAGGGTTAAGGTTAGAATTAGTGTTTGGGCTAGAATTTAGTTTTGGATTAGGAGCTAGTATAGGTTTCTGGATTAGGGAAAATAGGATTTTGAATTTTGTGTGTGTGTGTGTGTGTGTGTGTGTGTGTCCCTTAACACTCACACCCATATACGGGTTGAAAATGGCAGATTTTGGACATTGACAAGCGCCTAAATATAAACGCAGTGGCTGTACAGTAACATGCTATACATGACGTCAGAGCTCAGGGTCTCCACTTCACAGCTCTGAATGGGTTTGGACTGACAGACGTTCTGAACTTGAGCACCTTGCGCGACAAGTTGACCCATCCCTCCCTCTAATTGGACAACTCTTGCACCTTTTTTGCTTGTCTGAGTGAGGGAAATACTGTACATTTAAGAGGATTTGATTAGATCTTAATGTATTTTGAAAGATGAGACGTTAAAGATTCTAAGAAATATCACTTTGATATCATACAAGCAAGCAAAAACACCTGTGAGTCCAAACGTGCACTTCACATATCTATGTCATAAAACTCATGTTCAGTTCAGAGTCAATGTTTATGATCTCTGTGTTTTGATGTACAGTTACATGATGTATTACCCTGGGTTGTCCTGAACAGAATGAGTCTACGTTTGTCTTATTGTGAAGCAAATTTGCCACGGACCATGCATCTGAATGCACAAATGACTCCATTCTTTGCGGACCTAAAGTACGATCTGCTTCTCTGAATTCTCTACTGAAAGCCTAACACTGTAAGATCGTATTTTATCATTTAGTAAGTCATGTTGTAATAGAACAAGCTTTCAGATGATGCCCACCTGACCCAGATTGCGATTTATAATGGACCGTTTTTGGATTGCGTAAACAACAGCGGGGATGCAGGGTTGTGTTCCTAACTTAACAGCTACAAGTGTGCTCGCCCTAGTTCCTCAACAGCACAGCTAGGCCAGCTCAAAAAAAGCACCTTATAGTTGAAGACTCTTTTTATGAGTCATAAAAGTGCTTTGAAATGACTTAGGAACTGTGGACACCTTTGGAGAGGTGTGTGTGTGTGTGTGTGTGGCCACTTGGAAACACCAGTTAGTCCTCTACTCCAACCCTTGTCATTGTTTTCGTCTTACGGCCCACCTACCCCACATTTTCCAAGAATATTCTTAGAATGTTCCTGAATGTATTCAGAGTATTTTCAGATTTCGTTATCAACAAATGTGGTCGAGAAGCACAGTAAATGTCAAAATGCACATAAAATCAATAGTGTAATGTATAGATTCAGCCTTGAGTCAGGTGAACTGTCGTGTCCTCACCTTTTAGTCTAATACTTATCCCCATAATCTTTCCCTTTTGATTGTTACCACGGTTATACATATGTGGTCCATGTTTCTTCTGTAAGAAACATTTCAGGCCTCCCGAGTGGGGAAGTGGTCTGAGGCATTGCATCGCAGTGCTAGCTGTGCCACTAGAGATCCTGGTTCAAGTCCAGATTCTGTCGCAGCCGGCCACGACCGGGATACCCATGGGTCAGCGCACAATTGGCCCAGCGTCGTCCGGGTTAGGGGTGGGGTTTGGCCGGCAGGGATGTTCTTGTCCCATTGCGCACTAGCAACTCCTGTGGGGGACCGGGCGCAATGCATGCTGACACCGTTGCCAGGTGTACGGTGCTTCCTCCGACACATTGGTGCGGTTGGCTTCCAGGGGGAAGTGGGTGTTGTATCACGAAGCAGTGCAGCTTGGCTGGGTTGTGTTTCGGAGGACGCACGGCTCTCGACCTTTGTCTCTCCCGAGTCCGTACGGGAGTTACAGCGATGGGACAAGACTGAAACTACCAATTCAATACCACAAAATTAGGGAGAAAAAGTAAATTAAGTTTTTAAAAAACTTTCAATGTAGCCTTAACCATATAGGCTACTTCCCAGGGGATGTAAGGGGTTAACCTTTTTTTTGTCTACCTTGGATACAGTTGAGAAAGTAGCACAATGCAAGTAGTACAGTAACATTACAGTGGACATATTCTGAGTGTGTTTAGTGGTGCTGTACAGGCGTATTCTGAGTGTGTTTAGTGGTGCTGTATTCTGAGTGTGTTTAGTGGTACTGTAACAGGCGTATTCTGAGTGTGTTTAGTGGTGCTGTACTGTAACAGGCGTATTCTGAGTGTGTTTAGTGGTGCTGTAACAGGCGTATTCTGAGTGTGTTTAGTGGTGCTGTACTGTAACAGGTGTATTCTGAGTGTGTTTAGTGGTGCTGTAACAGGCGTATTCTGAGTGTGTTTAGTGGTGCTGTAACAGGCGTATTCTGAGTGTGTTTAGTGGTGCTGTAACAGGCGTATTCTGAGTGTGTTTAGTGGTGCTGTAACAGGCGTATTCTGAGTGTGTTTAGTGGTGCTGTACAGGTCAGGTGTTCCATCTGGGTTTGCTTCTAATATGTCTCTTGTCGGTTTTCAATAGAAAGAGGGACGTGTGTGTGTGTGTGTGTGTGTGTGTGTGTGTGTGAGAGCCTTTTCTGTATTTAAACAGAGTCCATTGGTTACCTTGGATACAGTTGGTGTGAAAGAATGCTAGTGTTTATTGTTCACAGTCCAGTTGAATGTAAAGGCTGTATTACTGCAGCAGATGGACTGAACTATTGTTGAATGATCTGCCTGTGTCGCGCCTCAAGGGTCCACTATATAAGACCTCAAATGAAAAAAAGCAGGAAATGAAGCAGTTTGTGTTGTGTTGTGCTAACTATACATGGTAATGTGTCCATTCCAGGCAGTGGAGAAGCTTGTCCAGGGGGCTGACTCTGGTTGTCCCTCGGAGAAGGAGAGACAGATCGTCCTGAACTGCATCCGTCTGCTCACACGTATCCTACCGTATATCTTTGAGGACGCAGACTGGAGAGGCTTCTTCTGGTCCACCGTGCCTGGTGCAGGGAGAGCTGGGGTAAGTGTACTGTTCTCCTCATCTTGGCTGAGGTTAAACTGACCAAGAACGGCGCCCTTCCAATAGAGAGAAGAAACGCTGTGCAGATGTGTTCTGTGCTACCATTGGACATTTGAACCCTTTGAAGTTGTGATGTCATCATGTATACAATTTGTGTATCGGTTTATCAGAGGTCATATTAAGTATTATTAGTTTGTGTGAGACTCACTTTTCGGTTCCCTTCATTTTTGTCTCCCCTTGGCAAATTAAGAGATGCACACTGCCAAGGATGCTAGCTTCTGTCTCCACTTGCTAGCCTCTTTCTCGAGCTCTCTGGCAGCTTGAGTTGAAAAGATTGCCTGTTATGCAATCCATTAAATTAACTCAGTCTCTCAGAATCAGTGTGTGTTCTCTTCTCCCTATGAACTTACATCAGCATGCCTGCTATGTCTCTACAGAGAGAGCGAGAGACGTGATTGGATCAGACTAGTGAGTTCATGACTGCTTCACCATAGTCCTTACCCAGCACTGTCACTGACTGAACAAATCATTTAAATTCTGGTTGAATTATTTTATGTACAGAGATGTATTTGTTTACAGATCATTGGATAGAGGATTGTTTTTCTCATGGTGAAAAGCATGCTGGGAAATTAGCACCCAAGATTCACTGTGTCGTGGGTTGGAGAGCAGACACACACAGAAATACTATTCTTTCCCAACTCCGGGTTTGATCTTTCACCCTTTTCAGCTTTGTATAGATCAGATCTTCTACTTGGATCTGTGAGTTCTCCACTCTGGTACTGTCTGGACCCCACTACTGCAGCTACTGCTGTGTTGTCTGGTGGGAACTGTGTCTATTCAGGTTTTCAAAGCTCTGACCTGCCAGTGTTGTAAGATCTGACCAAGCAGGGTTGTGTTCATTAGGGCACACCTTACACACAGTTTTTCAAACATCTTGATAACACACACACAAAAAAAAATGTTTGTTGATTTTTGGACAAGATTATGTTGTGCCTCCCCATTTCAGTCTGTTTTCATGCCTAATGAACACTATCCTGAGGTTGAGAGAGCTCTTTGAGTGGGGGATTTCCTTCTCCCTTAATGTCGGCTAATTGTTGAGCCAGCTTTGTCTCCTGTTACCTGGCCTGAAGAGCACCTCAGCCTGCCTGAACAGTGCTCATATTGTGCCCCCCTCCCTCTTGCATCCCATGCATCCCTCCTGGACAATGGTTGAATTGAAGAGGTATTGGATAACCTTTTAATTAAAGTGAGAGGCTGGATGGGTGAATGGTGAACTATTATGGGAATGGGAGGGAATGCAGAATGGCTGTCAATGAGGAGGCATTCTGTACTACACTTTGATTTTGACTGGTTGATATATTTCTGCCACATTCTTTATGCAGTTCTACTGAGCCCATCATATACTACAGTAATAATATATACATGTACTATTAGTATCTCAAGGACATGTTTCCTGTGACCGAGCTCTTTCTCTGTCTCCTAGCAGGATTGATTGATTTGCCAGTTAAAGAAAACACACATGTTTTTTAAATGTGACGGGGAAAACACAAAGTCAGACTTACAGTATTTCAGTTGTGGTTCCTAAAGTCCATGGAGTAAAACAAAGACACACATTGTTAAAGGGATACTTTGGGATTTTGGCAATGAGGCCCTTTATCTACTTTCCCCAGAGGCAGATAAACTCATGGATACCGCTGTTATGTCTCTGAAGAAGTAAGTTAAAAGGTATTTTCGTGAGCCAATGCTAACTTCAGTTAGCACAATGACTGGAATTATATTTATTTATTTAACTTTGATTTAACTCGGCAAGTCAGTTAAGAACAAAATCGTATTTTACAATGACGGCCTACCCCGGCCAAAACCGGACAACGCTGGGCCAATTGTGCGCCGCCCTACGGGACTCCCAATTACAGCCCGGATGTGAGGAAGCCTAGATTCAAACCAGGTACTGTAGTGACACCTCTTGCACTGAGATGCAGTGCCTTAGACCGCTGCGCCACTCGGGAGCCCCAATTTTTTTATATGGGTAACTGTTAGCATGCTAGCAGGTACCCATAGGTTTAGTCTCTGCGCAAACGCTAGTTAGCAACTTACTTCAAACTGCACGCAGAGACAAAAAATATTGTCCACGAGTTCGTCTGAAAAAGGTCAAGCCAGATATTTAGCAAGCTCTCTGCCTAGGTGAACTCACAGTGCCATGGGAACCACGGACTGAGGATGAAGGTGGTGGTGCAGAGGAGGAGGAGGAGAAGAATAATTGGATTGTGTCTTAGGAGGAGAAGGATGATGATGATGTCTTATCTCCCAGCAGGATGAAGGTGATGATGATGGAGCGAGGCCCCTGGCTGAGTCTCTCCTCCTGGCTGTATCTGACCTGCTTTTCTGTCCAGACTTCACCGTCCAGAGCCACAAGAGGACAGGTTCGGTGAGTAACCCCCTCCACTTCGGACAAACACTATTGAGAGAAATTTGTCTTGACCAGCGAGGAAGAAACAGATAATACAATCTGGACAAGTAGTTTATCGTTCTGTATTTTTTTGAGGGGCCAAATTGTAATTCAAGATCTGTGCACATAAAGGACATTTATGTGGACATTTGTACGGAACCCAAGCTAGGATTGGTCTGTAAGTGAACACAATGTCCCAGAATGTCTCCTCTGTACAGGCAGTGGTTCAGGGTTAATGAGTGACTCCAGTGCACAGCGGGAGCCGTGTGAGGTGAGGTGTGGCCCTCAGCCATGTTTGTTAACTGGGCTGAGAAAGGAGGAGGGTGTTAGACACTCCTTATCCACTGAGCAAACACCTCTATGGTGTTGTTGGCTGGACAGGGCCCAATGGTGTTAGGCAGGCTGTGAAATAAAGTGGAGACCTTCCTAATCCCCCCCAGTTGATCACTCACTCACAGATACACACACACACACAGAACGTCTCTCACTTCCATGGTTAGAGTCAACTATTGAGAGTGAATACTATCCTGCAAGACTGACCGCACAACATTGTGAACTGAACTCTCTCTTAATTTAGTCATCTATGAAGATTAACAATGAGGCTGCTGCTGACAGCTAGGTTCTAACTAGGTTCTAACTAAGTTCTAACTAGGTTCTAGTACAATGCATTCAAATGTCTGCCTGACTGTCGCAGTTATCTCTCTCTGGTGTTGTAGATTGGTAAAGTCAGGTGAGTGCTCCACTCAGGTGGAAGGAAGTGTGAACAAAAGTTACATCCCAAATTGCACCCTATTCTCTATATAAGTGCTCTACTTTTAACCAAAGCCCTGATCAAAATGGCCCCTGATCAATATTAGTGCACTATATACAGATGTAGGATCTTAATTTGACCTGTTTTGTCACAGGAGGGAAATAATCCTGCAGCAGAAGGGTTTTAATGTCTGAATAAATATTTAGAACCGGCGCCAAAGGGGGGCAGCTGGAAGCGGTGTTTGTATACAACGCAGTACCATACCTACATTTTACCTGAGACAGTTCAAGTAACCTATGTAAACTACGTACAGGCTACAGCGTGTCTCTTGGGAATTCTTATGTGGATTATAATATATGGATATATTTGTAGGAGGTAGATGCATTTTTTTGTTCGGGGAAATGTAATTGTTTTATTACATGTTCAAGGCAACCAATAGGACAAATACATTATTGGTGGCCTTCGTGTCTGTCGCTTACAACCGCTGACCCCCGGCACACACGCGCCAGAGTTGGCATGGGTTAGAATCCGACCCACCCTCCTCCTATCTTCTCCGTCTTTTCAACACTGTTCTCTCTTTTCAAAAATAGCTTTATGAAAAATGAACTACAATAGGAGTGGGACTGAGCCACTAGGAGTGGGACTGAGCCACTAGGAGTGGGACTGAGCCACTAGGAGTGGGACTGAGCCACTCCTTAAAAAAATAACTGAAAGAAAGAATTCATCATTGGACAAATAACAATTAGATTGTGAGTGCACTTCCAACATAAAACAACCTCCAATACATTGCAAGTTTGCCTTTAAAAAATAAAAGATTTGTAGCTTTTGATTCACCCTCTGAATGAAGTGGAGTAGTTTCACCATTGGATCGTTAGCTTTTCAAATAATTTAGATAGACTAATGTAAGCTCACAGGTTGAACCTGCATCCATCCCATTGGCTGGTCCATCCGGCTGTTTGTCTCTGTTAACCCACTAGTGTATTACCTAAATGGAGCTCCGTTTATATCAGTCACCCGTTCATGACCGACGGGCCCCGATGCATCTTAGTTCATGATTCAGCTCTCTGTCACAGCTCTCACAGTCACAGCTCTCTGTCACAGCTCTCACAGTCACAGCTCTCTGTCACAGTCACAGCTCTCTGTCACAGTCACAGCTCTCTGTCACAGTCACAGCTCTCTGTCACAGCTCTCTGTCACAGCTCTCTGTCACAGCTCTCTGTCACAGCTCTCTGTCACAGTCACAGCTCTCTGTCACAGTCACAGCTCTCTGTCACAGCTCTCTGTCACAGCTCTCTGTCACAGCTCTCTGTCACAGCTCTCTGTCACAGCTCTCACAGTCACAGCTCTCTGTCACAGCTCTCACAGACAGCTCTCTGTCACAGTCACAGCTCTCTGTCACAGTCACAGCTCTCTGTCACGGCTCTCACGGCTCTCTCTGTCACGGCTCTCTGTCACAGCTCTCTACCCTCTGCTGATATGAATAAAACATGACCCACTGTCTCCTTTGTAACCTCAGCACTGTCCCATTTTGACAATCATGAATTCTTCACATGACCCGTTGTGCAGTGAACTATGGTTTGTACCATGTTTAGTTAACCAAACAATCATTGTTCTACGTTTTATGGAGTGTAACAATAACAGTAAAATGGAATTGCTGCTAGACTATGCTTGAAGGTCACCTCGGTGTTCTTCTCTTCCCCAGGACACAGTGGAGGACATACAGTCCATAGACAGCTGTGAGTACATCTGGGAGGCAGGAGTGGGGTTCGCTCAGTCCCCCCCACTCAACTACACCCACGACCTCAACAGGTGAGACCCCAGGGAAGATGGAGAAGGGGGAGGCATCCCTGAATTACTAGATCTACTTGTGTAGGATAGGTATAATCAATATGGCGACAATTCCACTTGGTTCATCGGGGGCAAGATGAAACTCTCACCATGTTACCCAGACCTATCCAGCCCTCTGAGACCTACACAAGTGCCTAGAGGGGGCTCGGAGTTGATTTTAGAGATTATATTGCACATTTTTCTCTCCACTGTCTTGGTCAGGACGGAGCTGCTGAAGCTGCTGTTGACCTGTTTCTCTGAGGCCATGTACCTGCCCCCCTCTGCTGACAACATCCTCAACCCCTGGGTTACCTTCTTCTGCGCTATAGACAACCGGTAACACACACACACACACACACACTTTATGACTGAAGATTTGGTCTGAAGAGTGTGTGTTACACTAATCCTAACCTCTTTCTCCTCCTCCCAGACATGCCCTGCCTCTCTTCACGTCTCTCCTCAACGTGGTGTGTGCCTATGACGCAGTGGGTTACGGTATCCCTTACAATCACCTGATGTTCTCTGACTACCGAGAGGTGTTGGTGGAGCATGCTGTCCAGGTCCTCATAGTGACTCTGGAGCACGAGGCCGGGCCAGCCGCAGCACAACACAGCCTGGACCATTCCGCCTCCGCCATGGAGGACCTAGAGGTAAAAAAGAGAGAGAGAGCGCCTGATTCTCAAATCCCCTTCTAAGATCTGAGAGAACTGGATAGGAATAAGCAACATGGTGGTAGTTCCATCTTGCCTCTGGCCACGTGTAATTGTTGGTTGTTGTATCTGTTATCATAATGTTTCTCTTCCTTGGGTTCTCAGCCTGTGGGACCAGACAACCTGTTTGTAAACTACCTGTCCAGGATCCATAGAGAGGAGGTAAGACACTAACGTACACTGTTCAAACGGTCAATCCAGAACCACATGACTCTGGGTCCATCAGATATCCATTTTTAAAAACCATTTAAGTCGCAGTACATTTGAAGGGAGAGTTTGTTGTTGTTGTCTTTCTCCAGGACTTCAGCTTTATCCTGAAGGGGCTGGCCAGACTGATGACCAACCCTCTGATCCAGACCTACCTGCCCAACTCAGCCAAGAAGATCCGGTTCCACCAGGAGCTACTGGTGCTCTTCTGGAAGCTCTGTGACTTCAACAAGGTTCAGACTGGAGCCCTAGTACCTGCATCCCATCATTCCTACATTAAAGGATACAACAGTGCTGTATTAGCCTTTACTAGGACCGTTTTATCTCCTCACCGGGAGTCATGGTGACCGTATTACCGCTGCACCGGGAGTTATGGTGACCGTATTACCTCCTCACCGGGAGTCATGGTGACCGTTTTACCTCCTCACCAACAGTCATGGTGACTGTATTAACTCCTCACCAACAGTCATGGTGACCGTATTACCTCCGCACCAACAGTCATGGTGACCATATTACCTCCTCACCGGGAGTCATGGTGACCGTTTTACCTCCTCACCAACAGTCATGGTGACTGTATTACCTCCTCACCAACAGTCATGGTGACCGTATTACTGCCACACCAACAGTCATGGTGACCGTTTTACCTCTGCACCAACAGTCATGGTGACCGTATTACCTCCTCACCAACAGTCATGGTGACCATATTACCTCCACCCCAACAGTCATGGTGACCATATTACCTCCACCCCAACAGTCATGGTGACTGTATTACCTCCACACCAACAGTCATGGTGACCGTATTACCACCACACCAACAGTCATTGTGACTGTATTACCTCCGCACCAACAGTCATGGTGACCGTATTACCTCCTCACCGGGAGTCATGGTGACCGTATTACCTCCTCACCGGGAGTCATGGTGACCGTATTACCTCCTCACCGGGAGTCATGGTGACCGTATTACCTCCTCACCGGGAGTCATGGTGACCGTATTACCTCCTCACCGGGAGTCATGGTGACCGTATTACCTCCTCACCGGGAGTCATGGTGACCGTATGACCTCCACACCAACAGTCATGGTGACCGTATTACCACCTCACCAACAGTCATGACTGAAGTAAAATTCCATTAACGGTAATCTCCTCTTATGCACTCTGGACATGTGTTGGTTGTACCCAACCCAATTGTCCCTCCAACAGGTCCTAATGGCCTGGTACTCAGGGCTCTATTGTCCCTCCAACAGGTCCTAATGGCCTGGTACTCAGGGCTCTATTGTCCCTCCAACAGGTCCTAATGGCCTGGTACTCATGGCTCTATTGTCCCCCCAACAGGTCCTAATGGCCTGGTACTCAGGACACTATTGTCCCTCCATCAGGTCCTAATGGCCTGGTACTCAGGGCTCTATTGTCCCCCCAACAGGTCCTAATGGCCTGGTACTCAGGGCTCTATTGTCCCCCCAACAGGTCCTAATGGCCTGGTACTCAGCGCTCCATTGCCCTTCTGACATCAATGCAATCAAAAATCACATCAAACACTTATCATCAAAACAGTATAGTGCTTTTAAAACTCACCTCACTGTGATGATAAATTTGAAGAAAGAAGTTCAACAGCATGTTGAAACTGAGTGTAACACATGGTTGTGGATGTCGTTTCAAATCCTAACACAAAGAAATGGACAACGCTTTCTAAGGTGATAATTCATTCAAAACACTCATGCATATTAGAGTTTATGCATACGTGTATATACTGTATGCATATACAGTGTGTGTGTGTGTATATATATATATATATATATATATATATATATATATATATACAGTGCCTTGCGAAAGTATTCGGCCCCCTTGAACTTTGCGACCTTTTGCCACATTTCAGGCTTCAAACATAAAGATATAAAACTGTATTTTTTTGTGAAGAATCAACAACAAGTGGGACACAATCATGAAGTGGAACGACATTTATTGGATATTTCAAACTTTTTTAACAAATCAAAAACTGAAAAATTGGGCGTGCAAAATTATTCAGCCCCTTTACTTTCAGTGCAGCAAACTCTCTCCAGAAGTTCAGTGAGGATCTCTGAATGATCCAATGTTGACCTAAATGACTAATGATGATAAATACAATCCACCTGTGTGTAATCAAGTCTCCGTATAAATGCACCTGCACTGTGATAGTCTCAGAGGTCCGTTAAAAGCGCAGAGAGCATCATGAAGAACAAGGAACACACCAGGCAGGTCCGAGATACTGTTGTGAAGAAGTTTAAAGCCGGATTTGGATACAAAAAGATTTCCCAAGCTTTAAACATCCCAAGGAGCACTGTGCAAGCGATAATATTGAAATGGAAGGAGTATCAGACCACTGCAAATCTACCAAGACCTGGCCGTCCCTCTAAACTTTCAGCTCATACAAGGAGAAGACTGATCAGAGATGCAGCCAAGAGGCCCATGATCACTCTGGATGAACTGCAGAGATCTACAGCTGAGGTGGGAGACTCTGTCCATAGGACAACAATCAGTCGTATATTGCACAAATCTGGCCTTTATGGAAGAGGCAAGAAGAAAGCCATTTCTTAAAGATATCCATAAAAAGTGTCGGTTAAAGTTTGCCACAAGCCACCTGGGAGACACACCAAACATGTGGAAGAAGGTGCTCTGGTCAGATGAAACCAAAATTGAACCTTTTGGCAACAATGCAAAACATTATGTTTGGCGTAAAAGCAACACAGCTGAACACACCATCTCCACTGTCAAACATGGTGGTGGCAGCATCATGGTTTGGGCCTGCTTTTCTTCAGCAGGGACAGGGAAGATGGTTAAAATTGATGGGAAGATGGATGGAGCCAAATACAGGACCATTCTGGAAGAGTCTGCAAAATACCTGAGACTGGGACGGAGATTTGTCTTCCAACAAGACAATGATCCAAAACATAAAGCAAAATCTACAATGGAATGGTTCAAAAATAAACATATCCAGGTGTTAGAATGGCCAAGTCAAAGTCCAGACCTGAATCCAATCGAGAATCTGTGGAAAGAACTGAAAACTGCTGTTCACAAATGCTCTCCATCCAACCTCACTGAGCTCGAGCTGTTTTGCAAGGAGGAATGGGAAAAAATTTCAGTCTCTCGATGTGCAAAACTGATAGAGACATACCCCAAGCGATTTCCAGCTGTAATCGCAGCAAAAGGTGGCGCTACAAAGTATTAACTTAAGGGGGCTGAATAATTTTGCACGCCCAATTTTTCAGTTTTTGATTTGTTAAAAAAGTTTGAAATATCCAATAAATGTCGTTCCACTTCATGATTGTGTCCCACTTGTTGTTGATTCTTCACAAAAAAATACAGTTTTATATCTTTATGTTTGAAGCCTGAAATGTGGCAAAAGGTCGCAAAGTTCAAGGGGGCCGAATACTTTCGCAAGGCACTGTGTATATATATATATATATATAGAGCCCAAGCCTGGGGAGAAAAAAAATACTGAATTAAAATAAGGATTGTGCCTTTCTACAATACATAGCCTACCACATATTACGTATGGCAAAACATTTTTTAAGATGTCTGATTTTAAGATGACTTTGGTTAAGATGTCTGATTTTAAGATTTCTTTGGTATGTGATTCGTCGAGTCTATTCTCCAAAATTAAACTTTTATTCTAGTAATTGCCCTTGAGTGTAGACTGTATGATTAAGTATAGTGGATGGACTGGTTACGTTATGCTCCAACATTTCTATACATGAGTCTGGGAGAGAACATATAGCCCTAGGCCATGCTTTTTGTTCATTGATTGTGCATTGCAGCTTACAGAGTTCGCCTACAATTATAATGAATTTGTATTTGATTTTGAATAGCCTTGAATAGCTTCTATTTTCATATAGGCTGGCACATTACCTTTACCTACAGAATATGTCACCACAGTGAGTTTCCATCTCCTCCTCTCTCCCCTTCATTCCTTTCTTGAGCACACAGAGTGACGGGCTGTCACCGGTTTTAATTAAATATATTTTGTTGTGAAAACGATCAATGTTCCCAAACAGATTTCACTTCATTTCCCAAATTAACCACTGGTTAGCTGCAGGAACAAGGTTGTAGGGCATACAGATTTTGGGTGGAATATCACCTGTCGAGTGGGAAGAGGCTGCATGCTCCTCAAACAGTGGTTGGTTGATGCTTGGAGTGAAATAAGCGGAGTAGCCTACCTGGCATGATTTGAAAAAACGAACCAACAGGAAAGCGGTGTCGTGTCTTTTCTATGGATTCAATTATATGACATGCTATTTTATAAAATATATTCTCTGTAATTCATATTACCTGATTAAAATAGTCATATTAATGTAATTAACTAGGAAGTCGGGGCACCACAGAATAATGTTTATAGACCTGGTAACCTTTTATATCAATAGCAGTCAATTATTAATCGTCACCTTATTCAGTCTCATCTGGACATCGTAAAATTCTTGGTTATCTTCACGGACCCTGGCTAACAAGTTGAATCAGCAATACAACATTTGGTTTAATTATTTATTTACTAAATAACTAAATAATCACACAGAATTACATATACACAGGATGGATCATACATTGACTACTATTTATGTCATAAGAAAACGTCCCTAGTGGACGAAACCGATATGATGGCTGGTGACACAAAAAAAGGGGGTTGGGTTTGAATGAAAGAGCGGGAAGACTGAGGAACAAAAGGATTGGGTCTCTATCGGACCTTATGAAGCTATGCTATCGTAAATACAGAATCTTATGCATTCTAAATAACCGCCCTTTCGGAAAAGGAAAATAGAAGAAATATATTTACTCTGAGCTGCGCTTCAATAGATTGGTCGAAGATGGAAGGCTGGGTTGCCCAGCAGTGATCTCCCTTGTCCTTTGAAGAATATTTCTGGGCGGATACGTTGTAGTCTGTCGTCGTGTGGAAGAACGGATACGTTGTAGTACCCTGTCGCTCTGAAGAGATTGTCCGTCCTTTTCCTAGGCCACGCACATTTACAGCTGCTGCTGATAAGGATGTAAGGATCTAGGATCTAGGATGTATCACTTCTTTAGTGAATAAGTGTTCAGAGTTCATACCAAGTTGCCATACTATAAGCTCCATGCTATATTCTGGCTGGTATAGTTGAAATTCATCCTTCCAGCGTGGCGATCGTCACCTCCACGTTGAAATTCACCCTCTTAAACGTATGGTCATCAGTCCTCACGTCATAGGGAACACAATGTTAGGTTGTAATCGTTCAACCATTTGCAACCAGAGCTCACGCTGAGGTTGGCTTAGCCCGCCGTGAATTGGTTCACTCGGGCGTGGCCACTGAGTGAGCATATTTTACTTATGAAAACAATTCTCTGATATTAAAACTAAAAGTACTTTTAATCTTTTCACAAATAGTTTCATATTTAAGCATTCAAATTGCACTACAATTCCATGTGAATCTGATGACTAGAATGTGTAGACTTTCCAAGATACAATTTATCATCAGATATAATGTCCCAGACAACAACTGATCTGACATCATATTATTTTTAAGTACCAACGGACACTTTCAACTGGTTGGAATACCGAAATATTGTTCCGTTCCTCACCTTTTGATGTTCCCATACTCTCTCTATGTTCACACAAAGGGGTTTCCTGTAGAGCGAGAAAAGGGGCAAAGGTATTTATGGTGGTCATAAACCTCACCAACAGGGCAACGTCATGACAGCGGCCTCCATTCGCTATTCGAGTCAAACAGAGAAAGTATATATTTTTTTCCCCAACCCCTCTTCTTGCCCATTTGATAATGGGCCATTCTAAATTTTACATACACAATATATACAAAAGTATGAGGACACCCCTTCAAATTAGTGGATTCAGCTATTTCAGGCATACCCGTTGCTTACAGGTGTATACAATCGAGCTCACATAGAACACTGAGAGGGTCGTCTGTAGAACGCTGAGATGGTCGTCTGTAGAACGCTGAGAGGGTCGTCTGTAGAACGCTGAGAGGGTCGTCTGTAGAACGCTGAGAGGGTCGTCTGTAGAACGCTGAGAGGGTCGTCTGTAGAACGCTGAGAGGGTCGTCTGTAGACCGCTGAGAGGGTCGTCTGTAGACCGCTGAGAGGGTCGTCTGTAGAATAATGTGGCCTATCACACCTATCCACCTCAACACTTCCTGCATCACATTGCTCTACCCTTCTGCCCTCAGACTGCCATCTGTTCTTCTGTGTGCTTCGTACACGCCTCGTTGCGTCGCACATTGATTACATCCTCCTCTCTCTCTGATGGGGAATGCACTGAGGAGATACCCATAAGTGTTTACCTCCCAAATACAGATTTTATGTTTTAATGTGTTTCGTCACCTGAGTGACATTTGCAGAGAACACGTTGTAAAAAGATTGTGACAATGGTCTTGTTTTAACTTTGACAGGTATTGTCTGTGTTTGACCTCTGGGGGTCTGTCATTTTTAAGTACAGTATTGTTGTTCCTAACGGTTTCCACAAAGTACAAGCAAGAATATTCATATAATATTGAAGCTCACAATCTTGGTGCCTTTAGTTGATCTCGTTTAGCCTCCAAACTTGCTATTTTTTTGTGTTTCAGAAGTTCCTGTTCTTCGTGTTGAAGAGCAGTGATGTTCTGGATGTCCTGGTGCCTATCCTGTTTTACCTGAATGATGCACGGGCTGACCAGTGTGAGTCACGTGTGTGTGTGTGTGTGTGTGTGTGTGTGTGTGTGTGTGTGTGTGTGTTTCATCTTCTTATGTGTACTCTGTGTGTGTGTGTGTCTGTGTGTGCAGCTCGTGTGGGCCTGGTACACATCGGTGTGTTTATCCTGCTGCTGCTGAGTGGAGAGAGGAACTTTGGTGTGCGTTTGAATAAACCCTACTCTGTACGAGTCCCCATGGACATCCCTGTGTTCACTGGAACTCATGCTGACCTGCTCATAGTGGTGAGTAGAGCTGTCTGAGTGACGTCTCAATGCTTCCCTGGATGCCGAGGGTGGATGGGAGGGAGAGAGGATGGAGGGATGGATGGGAGGGAAGGGTGGATGGGAGGGAGAGAGGATGGAGGGTGGATGGGAGGGAGAGAGGATGGATGGATGGGATGGATGGATGGATGGAGGGAGGGAGGGAGGGAGGGAGGGAGGGAGGGAGGGGAGGGTGGATTGGAGGGAGGGTGGATGGGAGGGAGAGGAGGAATGGATGGGAGGGAGAGAGAGAGGATGGAGGGATGGATGGTAGAGGATGGAGGGTGGATGGGAGGGAGAGAGGATGGAGGGTGGATGGGAGGATGGGAGGTAGAGGATGGAGGGAGGGAGGGAGGGATGGGAGGGTGGATTGGAGGGGAGGGTGGATTGGAGGGGAGGGTGGATTGGAGGGAGGGTGGATGGGAGGGAGAGAGTATGGATGGATGGGAGGGGAGGGTGGATCGGAGGGATGGGAGGGAGAGAGGATGGATGGATGGGAGGATAGGAGGATACAGTAGCATGTTCTGAAGGTCATTGGTTACCGACGGCAGAGGCACAAAACAATTATGGGAGGGAGGGAGGGAGGATGGATGGGAGGGATGGAGGACTGATGGATGGATGGAGGGAGGAAGGATGATTGGATGGATGAGATGGAGGGAGGGAGGGTGGATGGGAGGGAGGGAGGACTGATGGATGGATGGATGGAGGGAGAATGATTGGATGGATGGGAGGGAGGGAGGATGGATGGATGGGAGGGAGGGAGGACTGATGGATGGATGAGGGAGGAAGGATGATTGAATGGATGAGGGAGGGAGGATGGATGGAGGGGGAGGGAGGATGGATGGAGGGGGAGGGAGGATGGATGGATGGGAGGGAGGGAGGATGGATGGATGGATAGGAGGGAGGGAGGGAGGGAAGATGGAGGGGGGAGGGAGGATGGATGGATGGGAGGATACAGTAGCATGCTCTGATGAAGGTCGTTGTTTGCCTGCAGAGGCACAAAACAATTATGGGAGGGAGGGAGGGATGGATGGATGGATGGATGGATGGATGGGAGGGATGGGTGGATGGCAGGGAGGGAGTGAGGATGGGAGGGAGGGAGGATGGATGGCAGGGAGGGAGGGAGGGATGGGAGGGAGGGATGGATGGATGGCAGGGAGGGAGGGAGGGATGGATGGATGGATGGCAGGGAGGGAGGATGGATGACAGGGAGGGAGGGAGGGAAGATGGATGGGATGGAGGGAGGGATGGATGGCAGGGAGGGATGGATGGATGGATGGCAGGGAGGGATGGATGGATGGATGGCAGGGAGAGATGGATGGCAGGGAGGGATGGATGGAGGGATGGATGGATGGGAGGGAGGGTGGATGGCAGGGAGGTTGGATGGATGGATGGCAGGGAGGTTGGATGGATGGATGGATGGCAGGGAGGCTGGATGGATGGATGGATGGCAGGGAGGATGGATGGGAGGGAGGGAGGGTGGGTGGATGGCAGGGAGGGTGGGTGGATGGATGGATGCATGGGAGCATGCTCTGATGAAGGTTGTTGTTTGCCGGCAGAGGCACAATTATTTTATTTTTTTAATTCAAGTGCAGAAAAAAATCTGATCATAGTATGATATACAGTATTAACATAACTGTCTGGACGCTGGTGGATCATCTGCCTCATGGAAGTATTCATATGTGATTGTCTAGATCTTCCACAAGATCATCACTAGTGGACATCAACGCCTGCAGCCCCTCTTTGACTGCCTGCTCACTATCGTAGTGAACGGTAAGTGCTCAGAGATACAATATAATACTTATATTCTATTTAAATCTTTGGGTGAGTGTCTGACTGTCATTGAAAGGGTCGCCACCTGTTGGCTGCATCTGGATATTGCAGGTTATTGACACCAGTACACCACCATCCTCCACAGTGCCTGAAGAGTCTGTCCATGGTGGCAGCTAACCAACTTCTGTTTCTCCTCCACAGTGTCTCCTTACCTGAAGAGTCTGTCCATGGTGGCAGCTAACCAACTTCTGTTTCTCCTCCACAGTGTCTCCTTACCTGAAGAGTCTCTCCATGGTGGCAGCTAACCAACTTCTGTTTCTCCTCCACAGTGTCTCCTTACCTGAAGAGTCTGTCCATGGTGGCAGCTAACCAACTTCTGTTTCTCCTCCACAGTGTCTCCTTACCTGAAGAGTCTGTCCATGGTGGCAGCTAACCAACTTCTGTTTCTCCTCCACAGTGTCTCCTTACCTGAAGAGTCTGTCCATGGTGGCAGCTAACAAGCTGCTCCACCTCCTGGAAGCCTTCTCCACCAACTGGTTCCTCTTCTCTGCCTCCCAGAACCACCATCTTGTCTTCTTCCTGCTGGAGGTCTTCAACAACCTCATCCAGTATCAGTTTGATGGTAAAACCTGGCTCTCGTTAGCTCAGGTCCCAGATCTGATTGTGCTTTCTTGTCAGACATGGCAATTAAGTGACAAGGAGTTGTCAAGACTGCACAAAGTGATCTGGGACCCAGGCTCTAGTCTCATGTTGTCAGACATCACACCATAGTAAAGAAAATCTAGAATGGTTGTGGTCGAGAGGCTGGCTCAGGCTCCTCCGAAGACATCACCTAGCATTGACTTGGCAGTATGGAAACAGTGCCATCTCTTGGTGGACAATGGGATTGCATCAACATGATTGCCGTGAAATGACCAGAACACAACCTGCCAGACTGACACTATTTAAAAGCTCCTTTTCCCTACTTCTTTCTGGAGTGTCTCTTTTAAACGTTGACATGATAAACCTGCCCGGTAACTGTTCTTCTCCTTCGCAGGTAACTGTAACCTGGTGTACGCCATCATCCGTAAGCGCAACATCTTCCACCAGCTGGCCAATCTGTCCTCTGACCCAGCCACCATCCACAAGGTAGAGAGAGACGACGTGCTTTCCAAATCCAATCACATTGTATGGGTCACATACACGTGTTTAGCAGATGTTATTGTAGGTGTAGCGAAATGCTTGTGCTTCTAGTTCCAACAGTGCACTAGTATCTATCTAGTATCTAGTATCTAGTCATTTCTAACAATTTCACAACGTATACAGACACATCTAGAGTAAAGGAATGGAATTAAGACTATAGAAATATATGGATGAGCAATGTCAGAGCAGCATAGACTAAGATACAGTAGAATAGTGTCAAATACAGTATATACATATGATATGGGTAATGCAAGATGTGTCAACATTATTAAAGTGACTAGTGTTCAATTTTTATTAAAGTGGCCAATGATTTCAAGTCTGTATGTAGGCAGCAGCCTCTCTGTGCTAGTGATGGCTATTTACCAGTCTGATGGCCTTGAGATAGAAGCTGCTTTTCAGTCTCTCGGTCCCAGCTTTGAGGCACCTGTACTGACCTCGCCTTCTGGATGATAGCGGTGTGAACAGGCAGTGGCTGTAGTGCTTGATAATCTGTTTGGCCTTCCTGTGACATCGGGTGCTGTAGGTCTCCTGGACGGCAGGTAGTGTGCCCCCGGTGATGCGTTGTGCTCTCCCTCTGGAGAGCCCTGCGGTTGTGGGCAGTGCAGTTGCCGTAGTAACGTAGAACTCTATCCTCTTGCATAAAACAGTACAAAGAGGCTTTAAGGCAACGGTCAATATTTTCCCCCATAGTTTAAAAAAAGTTGATGTTGTGAAATGTACTTTAAATAAATCTGACTTGACAAAACAGTTGATCTCATAAAACATGTAAAGTGGGTCAGTAATTACTTGGTTCATTTTATTTTCCATTCTTCTAACAAGGCCCTGCAGATGAAGAAGAGGAAGAAGACTACCACGGCCATTATCTCCCGGATCAACTCCCAGGAGACCATCTCCATGGAGGGGTCCCGACCGGCCGTCCCAGCTGAGCCAGGGACACTCAAAGCCAGTCTCGTGGCCATACCAGGTACCCCCCCTCTCCTGGAGCTCTCCATGCATGCCTGTATTTTGCAAAGCACTTTTCCCTATGGTATGTTCAGGTTTTATATTCCATTATAATCAATTCTATTAACTGGGTTTGTCGGGTTTCCACTCAGCTATCACTAACTTATATCCTACTACTCTGTTTCATCACATAACTTCTGCAATTCTCTCACCCCTTTTATAAAAACAACAGCAATTGGTTTATTTTAAGTCGTACGAAAATAATTTGTTTTGTCACATTGTTAGAAACCATTGAACCGTTCCCTAAGGGTCTTTCTTGTTGTTTGCTCCCTGTAGCTATTGACAAGCTGACAGAGAAGGCTCAGGTCTCTGAGGATGGCACCATGGTCTGTCTCCAGCACATGACCACTGACCAAAACGTCCACTCTCCCCAACACACTCACTCTCCCCAACACACTCCCTCTCCGCAGTCCCTTGCCGCTGACACCAGTGGTATAGCTGGAGCCAGCGATACAGAGTCCAACTCGGGGAGAGATAACGAGGTAAGATCTCTGCATGTAGAGACTTATGAACGCAGCTCACTGGAAAGCAAGTCTTGTGAAGTTATATACAGGATGAAATAACTTGTCAGAGATATACAGTATGTTACTGCTCACTGACAATAAGATTGAGCCTAGTGACTATAATGGCTCCTCTTCTTCCTATCAAGGAGGCCTTTCAACCAGAGTCAGAGCTGGTCAGAAGTCGTTTGTCCAGTGTATCATCATCAGCTGTGTACTGGAACCCCACTCCAGACTGGGTAAGAGCCCTCCCTCCCTCCCTCATCCAGCCATGTCTCTCTCCCTCCCTCCCTCCCTCATCCAGCCATGTCTCCCTCCCTCCCTCCCTCATCCAGCCATGTCTCCCTCCCTCCCTCCCTCATCCAGCCATGTCTCCCTCCCTCCCTCCCTCATCCAGCCATGTCTCTCTCCCTCCCTCCCTCCCTCCCTTATCCAGCCATGTCTCCCTCCCTCCCTCATCCAGCCATGTCTCCCTCCCTCCCTCCCTCATCCAGCCATCTCTCTCTCCCTCCCTCCCTCCCTCATCCAGCCATCTCTCTCTCCCTCCCTCCCTCCCTCCCTCATCCAGCCATCTCTCTCTCCCTCCATCCCTTCCTCATCCAGCCATCTCTCTCTCCCTCCCTCCCTCCCTCCCTCATCCAGCCATCTCTCTCTCTCCCCCCTTCCTCCCTCATCCAGCCATCTCTCTCTCCCCCCTCCCTCCCTCCCTCATCCAGCCATCTCTCTCCCCCTCCCTCCCTCATCCAGCCATCTCTCCCCCCTCCCTCCCTCATCCAGCCATCTCTCTCTCCCCCCTCCCTCCCTCATCCAGCCATGTCTCCCTCCCTCCCTCCCTCCCTCATACAGCCATGTCTCCCTCCCTCCCTCCCTCATCCAGCCATGTCTCCCTCCCTCCCTCCCTCATCCAGCCATGTCTCCCTCCCTCCCTCCCTCCCTCCCTCCCTAATCCAGCCATGTCTCTCTCCCTCCCTCCCTCATCCAGCCATGTCTCTCTCCCTCCCTCCCTCATTCAGCCATGTCTCTCTCCCTCCCTCCCTCATTCAGCCATGTCTCTCTCCCTCCCTCATCCAGCCATGTCTCCCTCCCTCCCTCCCTCATCCAGCCATGTCTCCCTCCCTCCCTCCCTCATCCAGCCATGTCTCCCTCCCTCCCTCCCTCATCCAGCCATGTCTCTCTCCCTCCCTCCCTCCCTCCCTCATCCAGCCATGTCTCCCTCCCTCCCTCATCCAGCCATGTCTCCCTCCCTCCCTCATCCAGCCATCTCTCTCTCCCTCCCTCCCTCCCTCATCCAGCCATCTCTCTCTCCCTCCCTCCCTCCCTCATCCAGCCATCTCTCTCTCCCTCCATCCCTTCCTCATCCAGCCATCTCTCTCTCCCTCCCTCCCTCCCTCCCTCATCCAGCCATCTCTCTCTCTCCCCCCTTCCTCCCTCATCCAGCCATCTCTCTCTCCCCCCTCCCTCCCTCCCTCATCCAGCCATCTCTCTCCCCCCTCCCTCCCTCATCCAGCCATCTCTCTCCCCCCTCCCTCCCTCATCCAGCCATCTCTCTCTCCCCCCTCCCTCCCTCATCCAGCCATGTCTCCCTCCCTCCCTCCCTCCCTCCCTCCCTCCCTCATACAGCCATGTCTCCCTCCCTCCCTCCCTCATCCAGCCATGTCTCCCTCCCTCCCTCCCTCCCTCATCCAGCCATGTCTCTCTCCCTCCCTCCCTCCCTCCCTAATCCAGCCATGTCTCTCTCCCTCCCTCCCTCATCCAGCCATGTCTCTCTCCCTCCCTCCCTCATTCAGCCATGTCTCTCTCCCTCCCTCCCTCATTCAGCCATGTCTCTCTCCCTCCCTCCCTCCCTCATCCAGCCATGTCTCTCTCCCTCCCTCCCTCATCCAGCCATGTCTCTCTCCCTCCCTCCCTCAACCAGCCATGTCTCTCTCTCTCCCTCCCTCCCTCATCCAGCCATGTCTCTCTCCCTCCCTCCCTCCCTCATCCAGCCATGTCTCTCTCCCTCCCTCCCTCCCTCATCCAGCCATGTCTCTCTCCCTCCCTCCCTCCTTCATCCAGCCATGTCTCTCTCCCTCCCTCCCTCCTTCATCCAGCCATGTCTCTCTCCCTCCCTCCCTCCTTCATCCAGCCATGTCTCTCCCTCCCTCCCTCCCTCATCCAGCCATGTTTCTCTCCCTCCCTCCCTCCCTCATCCAGCCATGTCTCTCTCACTCCCTCCCTCCCTCCCTCATCCAGCCATGTCTCTCTCCCTCCCTCCCTCCCTCCCTCATCCAGCCATGTCTCTCTCCCTCCCTCCCTCCCTCATCCAGCCATGTCTCTCTCCCTCCCTCCCTCATCCAGCCATGTCTCCCTCCCTCCCTCCCTCATCCAGCCATGTCTCCCTCCCTACCTCCCTCCAGCCATGTCCCATCCATCCATCCCTCAATCCAGCCATGTCCCATCCCTCCCTCCATCCAGCCATCCTCCCTCCCTCCCTCCCCCCTCCCTCCCTCCCTCCATCCATCCAGCCATGTCCCATCCCTCCCTCCATCCATCCAGCCATGTCCCATCCCTCCCTCCATCCCCCCTCCATCCAGCCATGTCCCATCCCTCCCTCCATCCATCCAGCCATGTCTCCCTCCCTCCCCCTCAATCATACAGTACATTCACAGCTGTGGTGTTATGTACATCATTGGTAAGATCCCTCCCTCCTGATAGGTTGTGACCTCTTCTCCCTTCTCTGTACTGTTCTCTACTAGGTCCTCTCCTGGAAGAGTAAGCTTCCTCTCCAGACGATCATGAGGCTGCTACAAGTTCTGGTTCCTCAGGTGGAGAAGATCTGCATAGACAAGTAAGAGACAAGGATCCTAAGGGAAACGGAGAGGTTATATTTTCGTGGTTTTGTTTGTGGAACCCTACGTGTTCCGGAAACTGAGAGCTTCGAAATAGATGTCTATGACTGACATTATCAATAGGATTTTGATCTTTCTTGATTGTGGAACCCAGAAGTGATCAGAACACAGTGATCAATAGAATTCACTAGAACTGGATTAGCATGGATGCGAGAGACTACATGTATGTATATTACCTGCCCAGGGACTGCGGTTGAATATTAGCCGGCTGGCTAGAACTGGCACCTTTTACAGTAATGTTGATTTTAATGTGCACTGTCTCTGTAAAACTAAATGTATTAAAGTAAGTCAAGTGATATGTTTGTCTCCTCCAGGGGTCTGACCGACGAGTCAGAGATCCTGAAGTTCCTGCAGCATGGGACCCTGGTGGGCCTGCTGCCTGTACCTCACCCCATCTTAATCAGGAAGTACCAGGCCAACGCGGGCACCGCCATGTGGTTCCGCACATACATGTGGGGAGTAATCTACCTACGGTAAGCAACGTGGGCCAAATGGAAAAGGGAAACATTAAGATATTTACAATGGTTAATAATGGTGATAATGTCAATAGTAGTAAAATACCCAGTGGTGGACAAAGGGCCCAAAATGGCATACTTGAGTAAAAGTAGAGATACTTGAGTAAAAGTAGAGATACTTGAGTAAAAGTAGAGATACTTGAGTAAAAGTAGAGATACTTGAGTAAAAGTAGAGATACTTGAGTAAAAGTAGAGATACTTGAGTAAAAGTAGAGATACTTGAGTAAAAGTAGAGATACTTTGAGTAAAAGTAGAGATACTTTGAGTAAAAGTAGAGATACTTTTACTTGAGTAACTTTCTATTAAGGTAAGTCACCCAGTAAAATACTACTTGAGTAAAAGTATAAAAGTATTTGGGTTTTAAATATACTTAACCTCTTGATCCTACTTGAGACGCAGACGTCTCAACTAGGCACCTGGAAATGCAAATGCGCTACGCTAAATGCTAAATGTACTCGTTAAAACTCAAACGTTCATTAAAACACACATGCAGGGTATTGAATTAAAGCTACACTCGTTGTGAATCTAGCCAACAAGTCAGATTTTTAAAATGCTTTTCGGCGAAAGCATGAGAAGCTATTATCTGATAGCATGCAACACCCCAATATACCTGAAGGGGACGTAAACAAAATAATTAGCGTAGCCGGCGCTACACAAAAACGCAGAAATCAAATATAAAACATTCATTACCTTTGATGATATTCTTTGTTGGCACTCCTATATGTTCCATAAACATCACAATTGGGTCTTTTTCCCGATTTAAATCCGTCCATGTATGCCCAAAATATCCATTTGTATAGCCTGTCTGGTTCAGGAAAAAAGCTCTCTTCCAACACGCAACGTCATTTTTTAAAATTATATAAGTTGCCTAAAACACTTCAACCTACTTTTGTAACCCAACTTTAGGTATTTGTAAACGTTAATAAGCGATCAAATTGATCACTGGGCGATCTGTATTCAATAGCAGCTACTCAAGAAAACAATGTCCATTTTTCTCTCTTCCAAAATCGATTGTTGTAGGCTGGATGGAATGAAGGATCTATTGGTCATGACTCAAAGGATTTTTGTCAATGAAAACAACGTTTTTGGCGACATCGTGTGGAAGCTGTAGGAATTGCATCCGTGGCACTATTTAATTTGGTGTCCTTTAAACAATACATGCAAGTGGCGCATGGATATTTTTTTCAGTTTTCAGTGACCAGTTTTTCTTGCGCTTTTCGATGAAACACACGCTCTGTTATAGTCACAGCCGTGATTTAACCAGTTTTAGAAACTTCAGAGTGTTTTCTATCCACACATACTAATCATATGCATATACTATATTCCTGGCATGAGTAGCAGGACGCTGAAATGTTGCGCGATTTTTAACAGAATGTTCGAAAAAGGAGGGGGTAGACTTAAGTATCAAAAATACATGTCATTTCTCAAATATACTTAACTATCGAAAGTAAAAATCCCTTCTATTAAGCAAAGCAGGCGGCACCATTTTCTTGTTTTAAAAATGTATGGATCGCCAGGGGCACACGCCAACACTCAGACAGAATTTACAAACAATGCATGTGTGTTTAGTGAGTCCTCCAGATCAGAGGCAGAAGAGATGACCAATGTGTTCTCTTGATAAGTGTGTGAATTGGACCATTGTCCGGTCCTGCTGAGCATTGAAAATGTAAGGAGTATTTTTGTCTGTCAGGGAAAATGTATGGAGTAGAAAGTACATGTATTTTCTTTAGGAATGTATTGAAGTAAAAGTAGTCAAAATATAAATAGTTAAGTACAGATACCCCTACAAAAACTACTACAGTAGTACTTTCAAGTATTTTTACTTAAGAACTTGAAGAGTTGAAAAGACCTAATCCGTATACAGAATGAATAAGACAAGCCACTATAGAGTTCAGACCGAGTTAACACATATTTAGGAGTAATTAATTAGAGGAGTGGGGTGTTCTTGAAAGCAGGATTATTAAATTGGTCAGCTGATTTTGATAAATATAACTTGATATTCTGGTTAATTTAAGAAAGCTACCGTTGTATTGATTGTTATACATTATCATTATATTTCTTAACATGAAGTTATTTCACTCAATTTTAGTCATCTGGCTAACTTATTGATCCAGCTTTCTGGAACAGGCCCCCAGCCAGATCTAGGAACCAGGCCCCCAGCCAGATCTAGGAACCAGGCCCCCAGCCAGATCTAGGAACCAGGCCCCCAGCCAGGTTTAGGAACCAGGCCCCCAGCCAGGTTTAGGAACCAGGCCCCCAGCCAGGTTTAGGAACCAGACCCCCAGCCAGGTCTAGGAACCAGGCCCCCAGCCAGATCTAGGAACCAGGCCCCCAGCCAGGTTTAGGAACCAGGCCCCCAGCCAGATCTAGGAACCAGGCCCCCAGCCAGATCTAGGAACCAGGCCCCCAGCCAGGTTTAGGAACCAGGCCCCCAGCCAGGTTTAGGAACCAGGCCCCCAGCCAGGTTTAGGAACCAGGCCCCCAGCCAGGTTTAGGAACCAGGCCCCCAGCCAGGTCTAGGAACCAGGCCCCCAGCCAGGTATAGGAACCAGGCCCCCAGCCAGATCTAGGAACCAGGGCCCAGCCAGGTCTAGGAACCAGGCCCCCAGCCAGGTATAGGAACCAGGCCCCCAGCCAGGTCTAGGAACCAGGCCCCCAGCCAGGTCTAGGAACCAGGCCCCCAGCCAGGTATAGGAACCAGGCCCCCAGCCAGATCTAGGAACCAGGCCCCCAGCCAGATCTAGGAACCAGGCCCCCAGCCAGATCTAGGAACCAGGCCCCCAGCCAGATCTAGGAACCAGGCCCCCAGCCAGGTCTAGGAACCAGGCCCCCAGCCAGGTCTAGGAACCAGGCCCCCAGCCAGGTCTAGGAACCAGGCCCCCAGCCAGGTCTAGGAACCAGGCCCCCAGCTTGTGGTCAGCCACACCAACTAGCCGAGTCGCTTAGTCCATGAAGCACAGACAGGTGGTTGTTGTCATGGTCACTCAAATCCAATCTGATCTTTATTAACAATGACTCTTGTTGTTACCGTAGTAACGTGGATCCCCCGATCTGGTATGACACTGACGTCAGACTGTTTGAGATTCAGAGGATCTAAGTGGAGCTGGTGAACAGGTCTCTATGACTGCGGCCCAAATGGTACCCTATCCTGTTCATAGTGCACCACTTTTGACGAGCTCTATGGGCCCCTGTAAAAAGTAGTGCACTACATAGGGGGTAGAGCGCCATTTGGGAAGCAGACAACGTCTCTCGGGAATGGCTGGTTCGCCCTCAGGAACCACCAACCGCAATCTCACCAACTGCCATCTTCAAACCTGAACAGAAGTGTGGAAGAGGAGGATGAAGATTTTCACCAGACACACCTGTTCTAGAAAACAGGAATTTACAGTGTTTTTTGTTTTCTCTGTTTTGTTTCTTGCGAAGTGCCAACCCGTAGAACATCATGTAACAAACCACTGTCACAAAACCACTTTTCCTACAAGCTGTCTGCTACTACAACTGCCAGAAGGTCTGCCATGTTAACCCTCTTCTAGTCATGATTTGGCAGCTTTCCATGGGTATATTCCTTTATTAATTTGATGTGTATTTTTTTTTTGCCAAACAAACATGTATACACTACTGTATGTACACTTCCGTTCAAAAGTTTGGGGTCACTTAGAAATGTCCTTGTTTTTGAAAGAAAATCACATTTTTTTGTCCATTAAAATAACATCAGATTGATCAGAAATACAGTGTAGACATTGTTAATGTTGTAAATTACTATTGTAGCTGGAAACGGCTGACTTAATGAAATATCTACATAGGCCAATTATCAGCAACCAACACTCCTGTGTTGCAATAGCACGTTGTGTTACCTAATCCAAGTTTATCATTTTAAAAGGCTAGTTGATCATTAGAAAACCATTTTTCAATTATGTTAGCACAGCTGAAGACTGTTGTTCTGATTAAAGAAGCAATAAAACTGGCCTTTAGACTAGTTGAGTATCTGGAGCATCAGCATTTGTGGGTTCGATTACAGGCTCAAAAAGACCAGAAACAAATAACTTTCTTCTGAAATTCATCAGTCTTCTTGTTCTGCGAAATGGAAGTCATTCCATGAGAGAAATTGCCAAGAAACTAAAGATCTCGTACAACGCTGTGTACTACTCCCTTCATAGAACAGCACCATCTGGCAATTTCTCGCATGGAATAGCCTTCATTTCTCAGAACAGGAATAGACTGACTCAGAACTGGAATTTCAGAAGAAAGTTATTTGTTTCTGGCCATTTTGAGCCTGTAATCGAACCCACAAATGCTGATGCTCCAGATACTCAACTAGTCTAAAGGCCAGTTTTATTGCTTCTTTAATCAGAACAACAGTCTTCAGCTGTGCTAACATAATTGAAAAATGGTTTTCTAATTATCAACTAGCCTTTTAAAATGATAAACTTGGATTAGGTAACACAACGTGCCATTGCAACACAGGAGTGTTGGTTGCTGATAATTGGCCTATGTAGATATTTCATTAAATCAGCCGTTTCCAGCTACAATAGTAATTTACAACATTAACAATGTCTACACTGTATTTCTGATCAATCTAATGTTATTTTAATGGACAAAAAAAATTGATTTTCTTTCAAAAACAAGGACATTTCTAAGTGACCCCAAACTTTTATACAATAGTGTATATGTTACTAAGATTGTTTAAATGTTTTAGATGAAGATTTATTGTACTTATTATTTTCAGTTTCTATTCTTGAAATGCTTTTATGGAAAGTAACATTTTTTGGTATCCCTTTTATCACAGTAAAGCTCCTTTTCATTTTGGAAGAGTGTGAAATAGAGACTGACTGAGACAGACTAGAGAGAGACCTGGGGACTGACCGGGACCTCTGTGAACCGACTGACTGTGACCTGGGGACTGACCGGGACCTCTGTGAACCGACTGACTGAGACAGACTAGAGAGAGACCTGGGGACTGACCGGGACCTCTGTGAACCGACTGACTGAGACAGACTAGAGAGAGACCTGGGGACTGACCGGGACCTCTGTGAGCTGACTGACTGAGACCTGGAGACTGACCGGGACCTCTGTGAGCTGACTGACTGAGACCTGGGGACTGACCGGAACCTCTGTGAGCTGACTGACTGAGACCTGGGGACTGACCGGGACCTCTGTGAGCTGACTGACTGAGACAGACTAGAGAGAGACCTGGGGACTGACCGGGACCTCTGTGAGCTGACTGACTGAGACCTGGAGACTGACCGGGACCTCTGTGACCTGGGGACTGACCGGGACCTCTGTGAGCTGACTGACTGAGACCTGGGGACTGACCGGGACCTCTGTGAGCTGACTGACTGAGACAAGAAGTGATATCTCTGGAATGTATGTATTGGCTTTTGAACTGCAGGCAAATGCTGTTGTTTTCTGTGTCTGATTTCATAATGTCAATATTTTCAAAGTACTGGAAACATATCACATGTAATAAATAATGTATTATGAATCAAAGTACACATGTTTTTAATGTCAACAGAGAAATGTTTACATGTCTCATCTTTACAGAAATGTGATATTTAGCTGGTAGTCAGTCGGCACAATATTTCACCCAAGGATATGAAAAGGTGGAGGGAGCTCATTGTGGCCTTATGTCCCAGAGGGGAGCAGATCGTCAGTGTTGTGGTTCCTATCCCTCAGGCAGTGATGAGGGGCTCCATCAGGGCCCCCCTGTAGAAGACTCCCAGAGGCTGAACCAGGTTAACCAGGATAAACCAGGCAGAGAAGAGAACAGGGGAGGAGAGGATAGGAGCTCAGCCAGTGATGAGGAGCTCCATCAGGGCCCCCACAGAGTGCATCCTGTAGAAGACTCCCAGAGGCTGAACCAGGTTGACCAGGACAAACCAGGCAGAGAAGCCAAAGAACTGCTTCCCCAGGCCGTTCTCAAACTGGGGGTGGGCTCCAAACGCTGGGATCATCCAGAGCTGAGGAGACGGGAGAGAGAAAATATTAGGGGACGAATTTAAATGACATTATATTGGAAAAGGGACAGGGTGTGAATACTAGACTGATCCTAGATCTGTATGTTCTCCAAGGACAAAGCATAGGAGTAGGCAAACAAGCACCAACAGATCTGCCACCAGGCTAGGTAAATATTGTGTAACATGATTATTACAAGATCACAGATGTAATATCCTTGGCGTTACTCACCATGATATTGGAGAGTATGAGGAAGGCACAGATCTCCTGTGTGACTCTTTTGTACCAGGTCTGTTGTCCTTCCTTGACTTGGCAAACAGGTGGTGCTGTCACTGCCTTTCCCCTCTCCAATAGAGACATCGCTCCTCCTACTTTATTCCTGTCATTTGTATTCTCCATGGTCTTCCTCTTCTGATTTGGGACATGAGGGGTCACATTGTCAATGTATTACTATAGATAAAAGTGTAACTATACTTCTGATTTGTAACGATACAGTATGGTGCTATCTAAGCGCACAAAAAGTTATGACGTAAAGATGGCTGGATGAATACATATGTTCTCTTATATTTTAAATAAAGCAATTTAGTAGGAAAATCAGCTTTGGCCAGAAGGAATTGGAGTTGTCAACATTACTTGAACCATGAAATTGAAGAAGGAGAAGAAGAGTGACTTGCCATGAATATGTTGATCCGCTCCTTTCCTTTACCCTTGGTGAGGGCCAGGTTGGGGTTTCGGTGGAGGCCATCAATGATGAAGACATTCTGCAGCAGGAGCTCCAACAGGCTGAGGAGGGAGTAGGAAAGATCCAGGCTTCCCAGTGGTCCGCTAGGCCCCACAGCCAGAGCGGCCACCAGAGAGAAATAGGACAGGGCAAGCTGGCCCAGGGCTGCCCCAACCAGGAGGGCCACATCCAGGCTACGCGTGGGGTTATGTCCCCTCTCATCCGCCCTCCTCTCCAGCTTATGGACCAACAGGCCAGCCAGGGAGCAGAGGGACATGATGGGCATCACAGCTAGATGGTAGCAGTAGAATATCAGAAAGGCAGTGTGCCGGTGCTGGCCTCGGTTCACCCAAACTTGATACAGGATGAACACAACCACCCCAGCTATAAGGACCAGACCCCCGAACAACGGCCCGAATAGGATCCCACCTTCGTGGACGATGCGTAGGGTAATCCTCTGGGCATGGTGGGGTATTGACCCAGGGCTCATACGCCTGCCCACGTTCTTCCACATCACATAAAGCATGCAGCCTGCCATCAGGTAGTACTCCATGTTGAAGGGATATAGGACTTCATAACCCTTCCTGAAGAATAGGCACACTGTGTCTGCACTGCACTGGCATAACGTTGCATTTCTCAGCCCTGCTGAAAGGAAATCAGACCGGTTGGTGAATAATTTCTTCATAGTATACAATAGTAATATTAGATATTGTTAGCATCTTTATAATTCAGTTGTAGGTCCTCCAAATTGTCTGACTAGTGGGCAAGCACAGTTTACCTACTTTCATTGTGATAAAATGTACATAAATGTGTTTTAGTTGTGTAAGGATTGTCATGACGTTGCCCTCTTTGGGTACAGCAAGCCAATCCCCCTCTCTCTGTCTCCTACACTCAGGCTGTTGCGACCTCAGGTCGTAAATTCCTGGAGGAGATTATCTCCTCATGGCCACAGTATATAGAGAGAGGGAGTTTTCATAGAGAGAACAAAGGAATTTCTTCCACCTCACAGAACTTGAGGTCCGAACAACATTTATGTTCTGGAGAAGGTATAAAAGATCGGTGAAGATTCCAGCTACGAACTGGTCCTTTTGGTACAATTTTGTGAAACTCATGGGAGACAATAAGGCCACATTACCATAACGCTGTTTATACAATAGCCTCAGATATGAGGCTTACGTCTAATTGTTGTACAGGATGAATGAGGAAAGATGAAACTATTTGTGAAATTATGGGATGCTATGTAATGATGTAATGTGAGAGAATTGTATTTCTGTGTAAAGTTTCACTTAAGTCACAGGCACGCCTCCATGAGCACAGTTAGGACCTGGCTTCATGAGACAGCCTTTTTCTGCTCTTCAGAATAAAACCCCCACCTTGAGAATTTCTCAACAGACCATGTTTCTCTCAATTACGAGAGGACAAAGGTTGCAGACCAGCTTACCTCGATAAAGAGAGGGCCAAGGATTGCTGAATCTTTTAACCATCCCGTGGTTAAACTCTTAGACCACATATGTCAGAGTCAAGGCCCGCGGGCCACATCCGGCCCGCAAGAAGGTTTTTTACGGCCCCTGGGATGATCTTGATTTATTATTAGAACCGGCCCGCAGCAAGCCGGCAGCCCGCAGATCTTTTACACGCACCAATACTACATTTCCCACAATGCAAAGGTGACGCACCGAGCAGTAGGCTGCTTCATTTCAATATTTATTGGCACAGCAGTCGTCAGCATCACAGTAAAATTAACTTTCAGATACCCATCAGAAATGGCAAAACGGAAGGTGGATACTGAGAACCGGGGGTTTCAAACAAGGTGGGAGTCGGAGTATATGTTCACGAAGGTAGCTGGAAAACCTGTGTGTCTTCTGTGTGGAGAAAGTGTGGCGGTACTGAAAGAGTATAATCTGAGACGACATTATGAAACGAAACACGCGGACAAAAACAAGAATATGGACATGGAACAAAGGCTACAAAAGGCAGAGGAATTAAAACGAGGCCTCAAATCTCGACAGGCTCTGTTCAAAAAAGCCAAATCACAAGGCCAGGCTGCTGTCAAGGCCAGTTTTATTTTGGCAGAAGAGATCGCTAAATCAGCCCGGCCATTTACGGAGGGGGATTTCATCAAAAACTGCATGATTAAAGTTTGTGACGAAGTTTGCCCAGAAAAAAGGCAACTCTTTTTAAATGTGAGTCTGAGCAGAAACACCATTGCCGAGAGAGTAGACCAGTTGTCCATCAATCTAAAAGAGCAGCTTGTGAAAAAGGGAAAAGATTTTATTGCATATTCCTTGGCTGTGGATGAGAGCACCGACATTTCTGACATTGCCCAGTTGTCAATTTTCATCCGCGGAGTGGACTCCAACCTAAGCGTGACAGAGGAGTTTTTGGCTTTACGTCCTATGCATGGCACAACTACGGGGCATGATTTGTATGAAGAGGTGTCAAGATGTGTAAATGAGATGGAGCTGCCTTGGGAAAAACTCGTGGGTTTGACAACCGACGGAGCACCTGCGATGTGTGGACACAGGAGCGGACTGGTGGCGAAGATACGGGAAAAGATGCAAGAGGAAAACGCGACAGGTGAGCTGACAGCTTATCATTGTATCATACACCAGGAAGCGTTGTGCGGTAAAGCCTTGAAAATGGAGCATGTAATGAGCATCATCACGCGCACAGTTAACTTTATCAGAGCCAAAGGTTTGAATCACCGCCAGTTCAAGGCATTTCTGACGGAGTTAGAAACGGAGCATGGTGATTTGCCTTATCACACAGAGGTGCGATGGCTAAGCCAGGGAGGGAAAGGTGCTTCAAAGATGTTTCGAGCTTCGTGAGGAGATTTGTCTGTTCTTGGACAGCAAAGGGAAAGACACAACACAACTCCGAGACGAAATGTTTCTGTGTGAAATGGCTTTTCTGTGTGACTTTACGAGTCATCTGAATGCAATAAACTTGCAGCTGCAGGGTCGGGATCGTGTCATCTCTGATATGTACAGTACAGTGAAGGCATTTAAAACCAAACTGACTCTGTGGGAGACGCAGATGCGGAAAGAAAATTTGAGCCACTTTCCCAGCTGCCAGACCATGAAAGAGAAGCTCTCTACCAGTGCGTTCCCGAGCACACAGTTGGCTGATAAAATAGGTATGCTTGCCGCTGACTTTCGACGCCGATTTGCTGACTTTGAAGCACAAAAAAGCAGGTTGGAACTGCTCGGTAACCCATTTGCTGTTGACGTGGAAAGCTCACCACCAAACCTCCAAATGGAGTTGATTGACCTCCAATGCAATGATGCACTGAGGGCAAAATATGCGGCAGTGGGTGCTGCGGAGTTCGCCCGTTTCCTCCCCGGCACAATGCCCCAGCTGCGCATCCAGGCTGCTCAAACGTTGTCTATGTTTGGCAGCACATACCTGTGTGAACAACTGTTTTCTTTGATGAACCTGAACAAAACATCACACAGAAGTCGACTTACTGCTGAACACCTCCACTCAATTCTGAGGATTTCTTCAGCTCAGAGCCTTACCCCGAACATTGATGAACTTGTGGAAAAGATGGGACACCACCAAGTATCACCCTCAACCTCAAACAAGTGAACATTACTGTGCAATCACATATTTAGAGTTTTTACTCAGTTCAAGTTTAAAAGTTAAAATTTAATATTTGTTTTCACTGCATGTTACTTCTCCTTAAACAAAGTGTTGTTTTTGATTAATAGATTTTTGCACTTTATTTTTTTGTATTTCAATCCAATTATATTTTAAAAATATTTCAGTTGAGTGGATGATAGAAAATTGCTATTATTGTTTTTTCTTTGAAGTAAATTTAGCCCACTTTTGCTAAAATAGAAAATATAGTCTACTGATGGTGCCTTGAATACCGGTTTCTTTCATTTAATGTTCATGTTATGGGGATATTTATATAAAGGAAATTTGTCTTTTGTGTCTGTTGAAAATTAAAGATTACTGACAGAGCCATAAGAAAATATTGCTTTATTTATCTGATCATATTGTAATATATTTGTTAGGTTTTCAGTAGGTTCAATTAGGTTCACTAGACTATATGCGTCATTTAAATTTTTTTCAATGAACATTCGAACAGTCCGGCCCTCGTCTTGTAGCTGATTTTTTTATTTGGCCCTCCGTCCATTTGACTTTGACACCCCTGTCTTAGACCATCGATACCGACAGAATAAGAACAAGTCTTTGATATTAATTACTAGTCTGCAGCTAGGAATTCTGTATCATTGAACGTGAAGACCGACAACCGCCAAAACATCTATTCTACAACGACATGAATGAATGTCACACTGAACTATCCATCTAACCACGACGGATAGAGGACGGACAGACTGACTCAACAGAGATTCAGACAACACACTGAGCGTAAATATATATATTGATTGCAATTATTCCCGAATGAGTGAGCGTTCATGTGCAAAGGATTAGCATTTCAATTGTTATAATTATCAACTGTGTGTTGTCTTATCTCAGTCGACCCTCACTTCCCTTTTGTACACCAAGCCGCGATGCCGGTTTATCCCACTAGGGAAACTCCGTTATCATTTCCTTGTAACTATCTACTGTTTATGCATTTCTGTGAATTACTTAGTAAATAAATTATTTTAAGACAATTTATGTATGGATGACTCATAGTGAAGACTGGGTTCGTGCAGATAACCAACAATTTGAGACGTTTGGAATGAGACTAACGTGAGGTAAAGAAGAATTCATTAATCAGAAGACTAATTGATCAGATATTAAAATATCTGAAAAGTTGTATTAGGAAAATTATAACTTTATAATCTGAATATTTTCCTTGTTGTCCCGACTTCCTAGTTAATTACAGTTACATGATTAATCAGTTTAATTGCGTAACAATAATTACAGAGAGTTGTTTGATAAATAAGTCTTCAGTTTAATGATGCCAAAGACACAACAGGATGTACTACGGTATATACCTGAGTCAGAGCTATCTGCGCTGCCATACGTGGCGCGGCCATCCTCCTTCTCCATCTCTATCTCCAGATGAACTGTGTCTTCTGTCACCGCATTCAGCCACAGCAACAGATCTGCGCTCAGAGTAACCATCAGCCCAGACCTGGCGTGGGAGCATAAACACACACACATATCACAGTTCAAATGTATTACATAACAATATGAAATTAGATGTATGGATGATTCACTCTGAAATACATACATAAATTGCATAACAATAAGCTACAAAAAACACATAAAATCACACAATAAGCAACAAAGTGGTTCAACCGTTCACAAACACCAGCAATCCCATTATTACCTGTTTGCTTTGTAATGTCCCTATTGGTTCCTTTAGTCAATGCAAATACCATAGATCTCTCCAATAACAAGAAGGTAAATGTTTTTGTAAATGAAATTGAGAGGCATGCACCTGGTAATGATCTTGTGCTTGTGAATACAGTCTTTGGAGTGAGCCCAGAGCAAATAGGTCTACAAAAAGACATTCATTCAAATGTTAAGGAAATGACATTGTCCAAGTCAATACCAGTTTAGAATATAGGTTCAATACAGGTCTCTATTACCAAAGAGATATGACTAGCCTGCTTTAAATAAAGGTTCAATCAAATGAAAATGCATTAAAAATATTTTAAACATTTTGGAAAATGAAATTGAGTCCAAACAAAAGCCAGTGATTGATGACTACCTGTAGGCCAAGAAAGGGAGCCTCGATGAAGGGGGCAAGGACTTTAGCAACCGGCTTACACTCCTTCATCGTGACATAGTAACCCATCTTGAAGAGATGCATCAGGAGACTGAAGGCGGCAAACAGCATCAGGACCACTGACATGGCAGGGAGTCAGGGGTCAACCAGAAACAGAAGTTTTAGTTTAGGTTGTGTCCCACATCCTATTCCCTATGTATGTGTCCCACATGCTATCCTATTCCCTATGTAGGGCACTCCTTTTGACGAGAGCCCTTTGGGAACAGGGTGCCATTTGAGATGTCTTTCAATAAAGCATTTAAAATAATGCATAGATATCTGATAGAATGACTAACTACAAACTGTCACAATATAGAAACCACCCTCATTGAAATGATTGTCCCTTTTGAATTACAATGACCCAACCTGCATTAAATCACTATAAAGCATTTAGGGACGGATTATGTAAATTAGTGCAGGTACAACATTCTGGTTCTGACTCCTAACCAAGGCAACCAATCATCAGGGATAGATGTGATGCTACTGGAGCTCATGCAAGTCTTTCTGGGATGACAGACAATATATACATAACATTAGATGTTTTAAAAAATATATATTTTATAAACAATACAAAGCATACACATTCAAACAACTACATCACACCTGCCCAGGCCCACTAGCACACACCCCCATCACTCTCCGTCACGTTGGTATAAATGGGTCGGGAGATCGGTGCAGGAATGTGTAATAGTGTTTTTTTTTTTATTAAATTTTTTTGCGTGCTGAATAAAGGCACGGGGATGCAGACCAAACAAACACGATACACGATACAAAAACAATCATTAACACGCAGGACGAGACCCGTAATCATCTGCTCAATCCACAATGGCACGAAAGCCAAAACACACAGCACAGGTACTCACACTCACCAACGGACATTGTAACAATAATCCACAGGACAATGGTAAACCAAGGGCACACGTACAAATGACTAATCACTGGGAATCGGGGCCAGGTGTGTAATGAAAGTTCCGCAGGGATCCGTAACACACATGGCCTGAAACTGCACCATTTTGTTTCAATTTGTAGCCCAAGCATTTTCATTATTTAAATACGAAATCATTCGATTTTTCCATTGTGTTAATAATGGCGGATTGATTGATTTCCATGTTTTTAGTAAATGTTTTTGTCAAGATGAGAGATGAGAAGAGAATCATCCAACCCATCAGGTATCTCACTATACCCCATACACCATGTCTTGAAATATGCAGACAGATGGATTAAAAGTGAGTTCACAGTATAATACTTCTCACAGCCAATTTTCTAGCTCCGCCCAGAACTTCCGGACTTTATAGCATTCCCAGGAAGCAAGGATTATTGAGTCATTATTCTTTTTGACTCTGTACATTAGTTTGTACTGAATTAAGCATACATTTTTGTTATCTGTAATTTCGTTAGTTATGTTCCAACTTTACCTCCATCTTGTGCCAACATCAGTTCTTTTTAAGTCTTGGTACCAATAGTTTATATTATTTTCTAAGAGATTGTCAGTTGGATAGGCTCTCTGCAAGGTTCTGTATATATTATCTATCATGTGAACATCATTTTCTACATCATTCCCTCAAAGTTGCTTTGATGTCCAAAAGATTTCAAATCAACATTTCGTGATATGTAACTTTTAAGTTGCATGTATTTGAAACTATCTACACTTGTTAATTATGTAATGGAAATACATGTATTTCCTGTTACCAAGTCATTTATAGTTTCGATGCCTTTAGTTTTCCATGTGGATAAATTTATAGGGGATTTCTGAAAAGTTAACCAAGGATTGTTCCATAAGGTTGTGTTCTAAGGAAGTGATATTGGTTCTTGTAGAATACGTTTCATTTTCTTCCATTTTGTTTTTTAACCTTCTCCCCAGTCTGAGGTCCTGAGGACTCTGGGCAGATTTCATCAAGGATCTCTCTGTACTTTGCTCCGTTAATCTTTCCTTCGATCCAAACTAATTTCCCAGTCCCTGACGCTGAAAAACATCCCCACAGGCCTTCATGCGCGTTTTACTGAGGAGTGGCTTTCATCTGGCCACTCTTCCATAAAGGTCTGATTGGTGGAGTGCTGCTTAGATGGTTGTCCTTCTGGAAGGTTCTCCCATCTCCACAGAGGAACTCTGGAGCTCTTTCAGAGTGAACATCGGGTTCTTGGTTACCTCCCTGACCAAGGCCCTTCTCCCTCGATTGCTCAGTTTGGGCGGGCGGCCAGCTCTAGGAAGAGTCTTGGTGGTTCCAAACTTCTTCCATTTAAGAATGATGGAGGCCACTGTGTTCTTGGGGACCTTTAATGCTTCAGAAATGTTTTGGTACTCTTCCCCAGATCTTTGCCTCGACACAAATCTCTCTTGGAGCTCTACATATGAATTCTTCAACCTCATTGCTTGGTTTTTGCATTGACATACACTGTCAACCGTGGGACCTTATATAGACAGGTGTGTGCCTTTCTAAATCATGTCCAATCAATTGAATTTAACACGGGTGGACTCTAATCAAGTTGTAGAAACATCTCAAGGATGATCAATGAAAACAGGATGTACCTGAGCACAATGTCTCTTAGTCTCTTAGGAAAGGGTCTGAATACTCATGTAAATAAAGTATTTCTGTTTTTAATTTTGAATATATTTGCAAAAATGATTAAAAACCTGTTTTCACTTTGTCATTATGGGGTATTGTGATGTCATTATGGGGTATGGTGATGTCATTATGGGGTACTGTGATGTCATTATGGGGTATTCTGTGATGTCATTATGGGGTATTCTGTGTAGATTGGTGAGGGGAAAACATGTATTTGATCAATTGTAGAATAAAGCTGTAACGTAACAAAATGTGGAAAAAGTCAAGGGGTCTGAATAATTTCCCGAAAGTACTGTATGTACTGGGGATGAGCAGGCACATCTTCACTATGTACCCATTGTTCCTCTTTACTGATTCTGGGGATGAGCAGGCACATCTTCACTATGTACCCATTGTTCCTCTTTACTGATTCTGGGATGAGCAGGCACATCTTCACTATGTACCCATTGTTCCTCTTTACTGATTCTGAGGATGAGCAGGCACATCTTCACTATGTACCCATTGTTCCTCTTTACTGATTCTGGGATGAGCAGGCACATCTTCACTATGTACCCATTGTTCCTCTTTACTGTATATAACTACATCTGGCAAGTAAAAGTCCTGGGTGGCAAGTTGATACAATTCCAAGTCTGGAAGGTTAAAAAGAACCTCAGACCTACAGTAGGTTGATGTAAAACGTTCCTTTTTATTATATGCGTTTTAGTTGGCCCCCATAAAGTTTGCTATGACTGGGAATCCACTGGGATTCTCTGCCTCTAACCCTATTACAGGGGCTGAGTCACTGGCTTTACTGGGGCTCTCTCTTGCCGTCCCTGGAGGGGGTGCGTCACCTGAGTGGGTTGATGTGGTCATCCTGTCTGGGTTGGCGCCCCCCCCCCCCCTGGGTTGTGCCGTGGCGGAGGTCTTTGTGGGCTATACTCAGCCTTGTCTCAGGATGGTAAGTTGGTGGTTGAAGATATCCCTCTAGTGGTGTGGGGGCTGTGCTTTGGCAAAGTGGGTGGGGTTATATCCTTCCTGTTTGGCCCTGTCCGGGGGTGTCCTCGGAGTGGGCCACAGTGTCTCCTGACCCCTCCTGTCTCAGCCTCCAGTATTTATGCTGCAGTAGTTTATGTGTCGGGGGGCTAGGGTCAGTTTGTTATATCTGGAGTACTTCTCCTGTCCTATTCGGTGTCCTGTGTGAATCTAAGTGTGCGTTCTCTAATTCTCTCCTTCTCTCTTTCTCTCTCTCGGAGGACCTGAGCCCTAGGACCATGCCCCAGGACTACCTGACATGATGACTCCTTGCTGTCCCCAGTCCACCTGGCTGTGCTGCTGCTCCAGTTTCAACTGTTCTGCCTTATTATTATTCGACCATGCTGGTCATTTATGAACATTTGAACATCTTGGCCATGTTCTGTTATAATCTCCACCCGGCACAGCCAGAAGAGGACTGGCCATCCCACACATGCTCTCTCTAATTCTCTCTTTCTTTCTCTCACTCGGAGGACCTGAGCCCTAGGACCATGCCCCAGGAATACCTGACATGATGACTCCTTGCTGTCCCCAGTCCACCTGGCTGTGCTGCTGCTCCAGTTTCAACTGTTCTGCCTTATTATTATTCGACCATGCTGGTCATTTATGAACATTTGAACATCTTGGCCATGTTTTGTTATAATCTCCACCCGGCACAGCCAGAAGAGGACTGGCCACCCCACATAGCCTGGTTCCTCTCTAGGTTTCTTCCTAGGTTTTGGCCTTTCTAGGGAGTTTTTCCTAGCCACCGTGCTTCTACACCTGCATTGCTTGCTGTTTGGGGTTTTAGGCTGGGTTTCTGTACAGCACTTTGAGATATCAGCTGATGTACGAAGGGCTATATAAATAAATTTGATTTGATTTGATTTGAATATATTCTTCAGTGGAGTAATTGGTATTTCTGAAAATAAATACAAAAACTTTGGCAGCCATTCTAAAGAGTTGTATTCTACCTGTAAGATTTATGAGGTAGATTATAAAATGTAATTAGATCTGCTTTCATATTGATGAGTAATGGAATAAAGTTATCTTTATATACAGTGCCTTGCGAAAGTATTCGGCCCCCTTGAACTTTGCGACCTTTTGCCACATTTCAGGCTTCAAACATAAAGATAAAACTGTATTTTTTTGTGAAGAATCAACAACAAGTGGGACACAATCATGAAGTGGAACGACATTTATTGGATATTTCAAACGTTTTTAACAAATCAAAAACTGAAAAATTGGGCGTAATATCCTCCAAGTGTCCTGTAAATCATTTGTGGAGGTTTTTTCAGCCTCTTTATAGGCTTCCTAAAATGGCCTTTTTTATATTCTACATCTGTCAACCTTATTGAATGTATAGTTTAAATGTATAGGTTATAAAAGCATAATTTAAATGTATCATTTATAAATGTATAATGTATATGTATAAATGTATAATTTATAAATGTATGTTTTAAAAATGTACAATTTAAATTTATAATTTATAAATGCATAATTTATAAATGTATAATGTATATGTATAATTTATAAATGTATAATTTAAAAATGTATAATTTATAAATGTATAATTTATAAATGTGTAATTTAAATGTATAATTTAAATGTATAATTTATAAATGTATAATTTATAAATGCACAATTTAAATGTATAATTTATAAATGCATAATTTATACATGTATAATGTATATTTTTAATTTATAAATTAAAACATTTATAATTTATAAATTTATAATTTATAAATATATAATTTAAATGTATAATTTAAACATAGAAATCATAAATGTATAATTTTAGTCACCTGCTAAAATAATAGTTCTGGTCTGGATTTGATCTCATATAATTTGAATTGTATCTATATCTTTTTTTATGCGGTAGGATGAACATTCCAAACCTCCTGCCCTTACAGCTTGGAGGCGTCCGCATGGTCCTAAAGCACATCCACCGTCCCCAGGAAAAGTTGCACCCCTGCAGTATATAGCTGCAATTTCCCCCTGTTTCTTATTCAAATAAATACCACATAAGTAGCCTATAAGGCATAATCCATGACATGTGTTTCTATCTGTCTATTCAAACCCTAAATTAACAATAAGTACCATAAATATAACTTAAAGTTTAGAGTTTTAAGTTTTATGAGTTGTATGTACAGGATACAGTTGGTATACGCCGTCCAATTAAATACTTTCTTGCAGGTTCCTTCGCGACAATGCAGCAACAAATAGAAATGATAAAAGACAAGAATACGAACACAAAGTAAAATGACTCAATAGAACAGAGTAAACATTTTGTCATAAGTATAATACAAATAGGTACAATTTATAGTCCAAATAATAATCCAAGAGTGCCTACCTGTGACTGTGATTCCCCCAGCATGGTGGTCTTTATGTGGGCATATCCCAGGTTTCTTCCTGGCCCAGAGTAGGTACCACAGCATCCAGGCCAGGCTGAGGCACATCAGCAGCAACATGAAGATCTGGGGCTCCTGGTGCCTGAGGCCCTGAGGGATGAAGTCTCAGTTAAGGGACCACACATGCGAAGAGGAATGCTCAAGCTGAAATGTACAGTATGCCCGTGCACAGACTATTAGGACATGTTGCTATGAGTTCTTTAGAGAGAATTAAAACAAAGCTTAATTGCACATTTTATCCTTGTTTCATATTTTTTGAACCTGAGGGTTGAAGGCCTTGCCAGCTACCAGAGCTGCCCCAAGGAGGACAACGTTGAGGCCCAGGAGCCCGGAGAGCAGCCGTCTCCCACTGGGGGCCCACACCAGGACTGGGTCTGGGTGCGTATGGTTTCCGGATCCCTCCTCTTCCTCCTCCTCCTCCTCCTCCTCAGCCTGGCACTGACTTTCAGGGACCATGGTGTCAGCTGTCGCTGTGGTACCAGACTCCTGGCATTGACTTCCGGGGACAATGGTGTCAGCTGTCGCTGAGGTACCATTCTCTGAATCCATACTTACTGACTTTAATTAGTCTGACTCCTTTTACTTTCACTAAATCCACTCTGCAGCTCCTTTTTCAACCTCTCTCTCTCTCTCTCTCTCTCTCTCTCTCTCTCTCTCTCTCTCTTGCTCTGTCGGTCTCTCTCTCTCTCTCTCTCTCTCTCTCTTGCTCTGTCGGTCTCTCTCTCTCTCCCTCTCTTGCTCTGTCGGTCTCTCTCTCTCTCCCTCTCTTGCTCTCCTTGTATCTCTCTTTAATCCATTCCGTATCCAGCAGTCTCTCTTGTTCTTTCCCTCTCCCTCATAATTCAAATCTAATGAGCGTTAGGAAGCTGGACCTACCCAGTAAGAGCGTGTATTTAAATGCAGGTGAAAAACCTAACCTGCACTCCCATTGGTAGTCCCACAGTTGTGTAGATGTGGCGGAATCCTATATGTGGGACTAATCATGCCACGCCTTTAATAAAATAAATAGTCTTCTGTTAGTCTGTGTACCAAATGGCAGCATATTCCCTTTATAGTGCACTACTTTTACCATGGCCCTATAGGGCTCTGGTCAAAAGTAGTGCACTATATAGGGAATATGGTGCCATTTGGGACACAAGCAATAAATCTCAGTTGACTTATGTTGCACGTTGACCTTAGTGTTTTCATTGTTCAAATAAACCATGAATGAATGCTTAAAGGCAGCTGTGCAGTGGGTGGATGTCACCATTAATCACTCTTGTAGTGTTCATTTTTTTTATTGTTTATTTCACTTTTGTTTATTATCTATTTCACTTGCTTTGGCAATGTAAACATGTGTTTCCTGTGCCAATAAAGCCCCTTAAATTGAAATTTGAGAGAGAGAGAGAAAAGAGAGAGAGTGTGTGTGTATATGTGTGTGTGTGTGTATATGTGTGTGTGTGTGTGTGTGTGTGTATGTATGTGTGTGTATGTGTGTATGTGTGTGTGTGTGTGTGTGTGTGTGTGTGTGTGTGTGTGTGTGTATGTGCGTTTGTGTGTGTGTGTGTGTGTGTGTGTGTGTGTGTGTGTGTGTGTGTGTGTGTGTCTCAGCACAACAGGGCAGGAACCATTGAAGAAGCAAGAAGAGACGGAACAAAAGTAAATTGTTCCTTTTATAATCGTTTGTATTTCAAATCAGTTGTTGACCAATCACAGACCAAATCTGAGCAACACGGCCAATTAAATCATACCAACCAACATCCGCTAGGAGCGGGTCACACCTTGATCTGATGACCGACCGGAGTGGTCTGATTCACTCTGAACAGACAAATTATCACAGAGATATATTACACATCACACAGTACATCCATTTAGAAGGCATCAAAGTTCCCATCAGAGAACAAATTCCAGATAGGTACCAAACATGGGTTCAAAAGTATTATATTCTAACACACATTTTTAAAAGACAGTTCTTTGGATTCTTTGTTGTTTGCAATGCAATTATTCAAAGAATGTTGTCAACTCCGTCATGTGCGAGCTTGTCTCCAAAGGATACGTAGAGTCTGTGTGGGTTTTGGAGAAATGTTTGTCCAACGTGTGGTTATGTATACCAAAGGAAAAACGTCAGTGCCTGTTACTGCTTGTTTGAACACAGCCGGCACCATTCACTGACTTCAGAATATGTTGTTATCCAACATATTACCTAGATGTAGCAGGAGATAAGAACTCAAATAATCTGATACTAAAGTCATAAAAGCATACTCGTCAGGCTACTGTTGAATCGTTTCCGTGTTCTGAGCTAGTAATCTACTGTACAGTGGCACATGTTATTAAAATGCAATAATGAATAATGAATAATGACATTACTAATTGATTCAGTAAAATTAGCCGGGCCTAATTGAAATTGTTAGGCTACTATTCAGAATTAAATACTGTTAATGGATAAAAAATGCATTCACAATTCATTAGCTAACTAAGGTTAAAACTAAAACAAATGATTACAGTGACATCTCCATGATCTGCACAGGATTAAGGCTGTCAACTTCTCTGAACCCCTCCCTGTTTGACAACCGTCTGATGTGTCCCCCTGGCAACCGCTCTGGCTTCTCTCTGTAGTCCCTGCCTCCTTCCTGAGGGAAGCATCAACCTACGACCCAACAGAACACTGAGCGTCTTGTACAAACTTGCCCCCTCGGAGGGAAAGCTCTTAGCACACCTAGATGCCAAATAACTGACCATGAGCCAGGCTATCAGAGCCGTAGGCACTATGAACGACAAGTACCACCGGGCAGCCCGGGATGGCTACCTGGACCTACTCAGAGAGGCCACTCGGAAGCAGCTCAACGCGCCCGATGAAGACGGAATGACACCGACCTTATGGGCTGCGTACCACGGCAACCTTGATGCGCTCCGACTCGTTGTGGGAAGAGGGTAAGCTTCGTTACCTTTCCTAAGCAGCCGATAAAGCCTATAGCTTCTCTTACGAGGAAGTAACAAGGCAACTCATTTTAAAAATAGCTCAGGTGTCCCGATTGCAAATTGGCCTACCAGTTGAAGTATCAAAAAACAGGTGTGGAGGAGCATTGTCGCATGTCAGTGCAGCGTGCGCAAAGGCAAGTTTGCAATTTATGCACAGTATCTTCTCACTTCCTTCCATCTGAAAGGGCAGAGTCAGAGCTATATAGCCTAGACCAGAGACATGTAATTATGTATATGTTTATATACAGTGCAATCGGAAAGTAGTCAGACCCCTTGACCTTTTCCACATTTAGTTACGTTACAGCTTTAATCTAAAATGGATTAATTAGTTTTTCACCCTCATCAATCTACACATAATACCCCATAATTACAAATCAAAAGCAGGTTTTTATAAATGTTTGCAAATGTATTACAAATAAAAAACTGAAATATCACATTTACATAAGTATTCAGAGCCTTTACTCAGTACTTTGTTGAAGCACCTTTGGCAATGAATACAGCCTTGAGTCTTCTCGGGAATGAAGCTACAAGCTTGGCGCACCTGTATTTGGGGAGTTTCTTCCATTCTTCTCTGCAGATCCTCTCAAGCTAAGTCAGGTTCTCTCCAGAGATCGGGGTTAAGTCCAGGCTTTGGCTGGACCACTCAAGGACATTCAGAGACTTGTCCCGAAGCCACTCCTGTGTTGTCTTGGCTGTGTGCTTAGGGTTGTTGTCCTGTCCATTTTTTTACGTAACAAAATGTGGAAAAAATCAAGGTGTCTGAATACTTGCTCTGTATATTTACTTATGGCTGGTCCAGGAATCCAACACGCTATCCTGGCATTGAACTGCAGAAGATCACTAAAACCTTCAGTCAACTGGTTCAGATTACTGTCTAGGAACAACATTTACATTCAAACGGCCACTTTAGTGCCAGCTCGTGATTTATGTCTGCTAGTTTGACCCTCCTCACCCCTTCCAACAGGGCTGTTAATGTGATGGACACCTCTGTGTTTCCATTTTAACAAGCCTAATCAAAGGCAAATGTCACTGACAGAAGGATGGCCTGCTAACCAATACTCTCTCAGACACCAATGCACAACCGTGCTGCGTGAATACTTATGCACGCGTGCAAGCGTGTACACACACACACACACACACACCTCTATGGAAGTAGCAGTGGAAAGGGAAAGGGGGATACCTAGTCAGTTGTACAACTGAATGTATTCAACTGAAATGTGTCTTCCGCATTTAAACCAGCCCCTCTGAATCAGAGGTAATAAACATCAGCTCAATTACATGAGATGCTTGTTTTCATTCAGACTGACTTTTGAAAGGGCCCACTCCTCCACCACATTGTTAGCCTGCGGGTAAGTTCGGACTCCTGTCCTTGTGAGCTACAGTAGTAGGCAGCTACCGCCAGATGACGGCTATAATCTTTGTTCCCCACACAAACCACTGGGCTACCGAGTGGCGCAGCGGTCTAAAGCACTGCAAATCAAATCAAATCAAATGGTATTAGTCACATGCGCCGAATATAACAGGTAAAACAGTGAAATGATTACTTATGAATCCCCTAACCAACAATGCAGATTAAAATTAATACGAGTAAGAATAAGAAATAAAAGTAACATGTAATTAAAGAGCAGCAGTTAAATAACAGGGGGGTACCGTTTCAGAGTCAATGTTCGGGGTCACCGGTTAGTTGAGGTAGTATGTACATGTAGGTACAGTGCCTTGCAAAAGTATTCATCCTCCTTGGCATTTTTCCTATTTTGTTGCATTACAACCTGTAATTTAAATGGATTTTTATTTGGATTTCATGTAATGGACGCACACAAAATAGTCCAAATTGGTGAAGTGAAATTAAAAGAATTACTTGTTTCAAAAATTCATAAAAACTGAAAGTGGTGCGTGAATATGTATTCACCCCCTTTGCTATGAAGCCCCTAAATAAGATCTGGTGCAACCAATTACCTTCAGAAGTCACATAATTAGTTAAATAAAGTCCACCTGTGTGCAATCTAAGTGTCACATGATCAGTCACATGATCCCAGTATATATCTGAAAGGCCCCAGTGTCATGTTCTGAGTGGGTTGTCTATGCGCAGGCATAGCCCGGTGCGATACATAGCAGCGCCTCGTATCGGCCGGGCTAGAGTGGGCATCGAGCCGGGTGCCATGAAGCCGGCTCAGCACATCTGGTCTCCAGTGCATCTCCTCGGGCCGGGGTACATGGCACCAGCCTTACGCATGGTGTCCCCGGTTTGCCAGCACAGCCCAGTGCGGGCTATTCCACCTCGCCGCACTGGCCTGGCTACGGGGAGCATTCAACCAGGTAAGGTTGGGCAGGCTCGGTGCTCGAGAGCTCCAGTGCGCCTTCACGGTCCGGTCTATCCGGTGCCACCTCCACGCACCAGCCCTCCGGAGAGACAGCCCACCAGGCTGTCTCTCCATCTCCTTCCTACAGGTGCTCCCGCCTGCTCAGTGCTGTGAGAGTCTCCCGTCTGTCCTGAGCTGCCAGAGTCGCCCGTCTGCCCTGAGCTGCCAGAGTCGCCCGGCAGCCAGGAGCTGCCAGAGCCGTCAGTCAGCAAGGAGCTGCCAGAGCCGTCCGTCAGCCAGGAACTGCCAGAATCGCCCTTCACTCCAGAACTACCGGAGTTTCCCGCCTGTCCGGTGCTGCTGGAATCTCCCGTCCACCCGGTGCTGCCGGAATCTCCCGTCCATTCGGGACCCGTGGCTTGGGTCCCCAGGGTCGCTGCGTTAAAGAGGCCATGGAGGCAGGTAAAGAGGCGGAGAAGGACTATGGTGGAGTGGGGTCCACGTCCCGCGCCAGAGCCGCCACTGTGGACAGAAACCGACCCCTCCCCCTATAGGTTTAGGTTTTGCGGCCAGAGTCCACACCTTTGGGGGGGGGGGGGGGGTACTGTCACGTTCTGACCTTAGTTATTTTATTTATGTCTTTGTTTTAGTATGGTCAGGGTGTGAATTGAGTGGGTTGTCTATGTTCCGTTTTCTATGTTGTGTTTGCGTTTGGCCTGGTATGGTTCTCAATCAGAGGCAGATGTCGTTAGTTGTCTCTGATTGAGAATCATACTTAGGTAGTCTTTTCCCACTTGTGTTTCGTGGGTGTTTATTTTCTGTTCTGTGTTTTATTTCACCGTTCAGGACTGTTCGTTTGTCGTTTTATTGTTTTAGTTTCAGTGTTCACTATTCATATTAAAAATCAAGACGAACACTTACCACGCTGCGCTTTGGTCCTCTCCTTCATAGGACGACCGTTACACCCAGAGTCTGCAACACCACTAAGTAAGTGGCATCACCAAGCAAGCGGCACCATGAAGACCAAGGAGCTCTCCAAACAGGTCAGGGACAACGTTGTGGAGAACTACAGATCAGGGTTGGGTTATAAAAAAATATCCAAAACTTTGAACATCCCACGGAGCACCATTACATCCATTATTAAAAATTGCAAGAATATGGCACCACATCAAATCTGCCAAGAGAGAGCCGCCCACCAAAACTCACGGACCAGGCAAGGAGGGCATTAATCAGAGAGGCAACAAAGAGACCAAAGATAACCCTGCAGGGGCTGCAAAGCTTCACAGCGGATATTGGAGTCTCTGTTCATGGGATCACTTTAAGTCGTACACTCCACAGAGCTGGGCTTTACGGAAGATTGGCCAGAAAAAGCCATTGTTTATAAAGACAAAAATAAGCAAACACGTTTGGTGTTCACCAAAAGGCATGTGGGAGACTCCTCAAACGTATGGAAGAAGGTACTCTGTTCAGATGAGACTAAAATGGAGCTTTTTGGCCATCAAGGAAAACGCTATGTCTGGTGGAAACCGAACACATCTCATCACCCAGAGAACATCATCCCATGGTGGTGGCAGCATCATGCTGTGGGGATGTTTTTCATCGGCAGGACTGGGAAAATTGTCAGAATTGAAGGAATGATGGATGGCGCTAAATATAGGGAAATTCTTGAGGGAAACCTGTTTCAGTCTTCCAGAGATTTGAGACTGGGGCGGAGGTTCACCTTCCAGCAGGACAATGACCCTTAGCATACTTCCAAAGCAACACTCAAGCGGTTTAAGGGGAAACATTTAAATGTCTTGGAATGGCCGAGTCAAAGCCCAGACCTCAATCCAATTGAGAAACTGTTCTATGACTTAAAGACTGCTCTACACCAGCGGAAACCATCCAACTTGAAGAAGCTGGAGCCGTTTTGCCTTGAAGAATGGGAAAAATTCCCAGGGGTTAGATGTGCCAAGCTTATAGAGACAGACCTCAAGAGACTTTCAACTGTAATTGCTGCAAAAGGTGGCTCTACAAAGTATTGACTTTGGTAGTTATGCACACTCAAGTTTTCAGTTTTTTTTCTTATTTCTTGTTTGTTTCACGATTAAAAATATTTTGCATCTTCAAAGTGGTAGGTATGTTGTGATACAAGCTAGAGGTCGACCGATTAATCGGAATGGCCGATTTCAAGTTTTCATAACAATCCGAAATCGGTATTTTTGGACACCGATTTGGCCGATTAAAAAAAAATATTAACCAGGTGAAATTGTGTCACTTCTCTTGCGTTCATTGAACGCAGAGTCATGGTATATGTAACAGTTTGGGCCGCCTGGCTCGTTGCGAACTAATTTTCCAGAATGTTACGTAATTATGACATAATTATGACACAACATTGAAGGTTGTACAATTTAACAGCAATATTTAGACTTATGGATACCACCTGTTAGATAAAATACGGAACGGTTCCGTATTTCACTGAAATAATAAACGTTTTGTTTTCGAAAATGATAGTTTCTGGATTCGACCATATTAATGACCAAAGGCTCATATTTCTGTGTGTTATTATGTTATAATTAAATCTATGATTTGATGAGGGACTATTTGATAGAGCTGTCTGACTGAGCGGTGGTAGGCAGCAGAAGGCTCCTAAGCATTTATTCAAACAGCACTTTCGTGCGTTTGCCAGCAGCTCTTCTCAATGCTTCAAGCATTGAGCTGTTTATGACTTCAAGCCTATGAACTCCCAATATTAGGCTGGTGTAACCGATGTGAAATGGCTAGCTAGTTAGAGGGGTGCGTGCTAATAGCATTTCAATCGGTGACGTCACTCGCTCTGAGACTTGGAGTAGTTGTTCTTGTTCTGCAAGGGCCGTGGCTTTTGTGGTGCGATGGGTAACCATGCTTCAAGGGTGGCTGTTGTCGATGTGTTCCTGTTTCGAGCCCAGGTAGGGGCGAGGAGAGGGACGGAAGCTATACTGTTACACTGGCAATACTAAAGTGCCTATAAGAACATCCAATAGTCAAAGATATATGAAATACAAATGGTATAGAGAGAAATAGTCCTATAAATACTATATTAACTACAACCTAAAACCTCTTACCTTGGAATATTGAAGTCTCATGTTAAAAGGAACCACCAGCTTTCATATGTTCTCATGTTCTGAGCAAGGAACTTAAACGTTAGCTATTTTACATGGCACATATTGCACTTTAACTTTCTTCTCCAACTCTTTGTTTTTGCATTATTTAAACCAAATTGAAAATGTTTCATTATTTATTTGAGGCTAAATGGATTTTATTGATGTATTATATTAAGTTAAAATAAGTGTTCATTCAGTATTGTTGTAATTGTCATTATTACAAAAAAAAAAAAAAAAATCGGCCGATTAATCGGCATCAACTTTTTTTTTTTGGTCCTCCAATAATCGGTATCGGCGTTGAAAAATCATAATCGGTCGACCTCAAACCCCCCAAAAATATATTTTAATGCCAGGGGGTGAATACTTTCACAAGCCACTGTAGAGTTATTAAAGTGATTATACATAGATGATAACAACAGAGAGTAGCAGTGGTGTAAAAAAGGGGGGTCACTGCAGATAGTCTGGGTTTCCATTTGATTAGATGTTCAGGAGTCTTATGGCTTGGGGGTAGAAGACTCTTGGACCTAGACTTGGCACTCCGGTACCACTTGCCATGCGGTAGCAGAGAGAACAGTATATGACTAGGGTGGCTGGAGTCTTTGACAATTTTTAGGGCCTTCCTCTGAGACCGCCTGGTGTAGAGGTCCTGGTTGGCAGGATGCTTGGCCCCAGTGATGTACTGGGCCGTATGCACTACCCTCTGTAGTGCCTTGCGGTCGGAGGCTGAGCAGTTGCCGTACAACTGTAGAGCCTTTAGAGTATCTGAGGACCCATGCCAAATCTTTTCAGTCTCCTGAGGGGGAATAGGTTTGTCATGCCCTCTTCACAACTGTCTTGGTGTGCTTGTTTTTTTATTTATTTATTTATCTGTTATTTTACCAGGTAAGTTGACTGAGAACACATTGTAATTTGTAGCAACGACCTGGGGAATAGTTATAGGGGAGAGGAGGGGGATGAATGAGCCAATTGTAAACTGGGGATTATTAGGTGACCGTGATGGTTTGAGGGCCAGATTGGGAATTTAGCCAGGACACCGGGGTTAATACCCCAACTCTTACGATAAGTGCCATCGCAGGGCAGTGTCCCCAATCACTGGCCTGGGGTATTGGGATATTTTTTAGACCAGAGGAAAGAGTGCCTCCTACTGGCCCTCCAACACCACTTCCAGCAGCATCTGGTCTCCCATCCAGGGACTGACCAGGACCAACCCTGCTTAGCTTCAGAAGCAAGCCAGCAGTGGTATTCAGGGTGGTATGCTGCTTGTTGGTGATGTAGACACCAAGGAACTTGAAGCGCTCAACCTGCTCTACTGCAGCCCCATCAATGACAATGGTGGCGTGCTCGGTCCTCTTTTTCCTCTAGTACACAATCATCTCCTTTGTCTTGATCACGCTGAGGGAGAGGTTGTTGTCCTGGCACCACACAGCCAGGGCTCTACCCTCATCCCTATAGGCTGTCTCGTCGTTGTCGGTGATCAGGCCTACCACTGTTGTGTCATCAGTGAACGGGGAGTACAGGACAGGATTGAGCATGCACCCTTGAGGGGTCCTTGTGTTGAGGATCAGTGTGGCGGTTGTGTTGTTACCTACCTTTACCACCTGGGGGCGGCCCGTCAGGAAGTCCAGGATCCAGTTGCAGAGGGAGGTGTTTAGTCCCAGGGTCCTTAGTTTATTGATGAGCTTTGAGGGCACTATGGTGTTGAACTCTGAGCTGTAGTCAATTAATAGCATTCTCACATAGGTGTTACTTTTGTCCAGGTGGGAAAGGGCAGTGTTGAGTGCAATAGAGATTTCATCATCTGTGGATCTGTTAGGGTGGTATGCAAATTGGAGTGGGTCTAGGGTTTCTGGGATAATTGTGTTGATGTGAGCCATGACCAACCTTTCAAAGCACTTCATGGCTACAGAGTGCTACGGTTCGGTAGTCATTTAGGCAGGTTACCTTAGTGTTCTTTGGCACAGATACTATGGTTGTCTGCTTAAAACATGTTGGTGTTACAGACTTGGACAGGGAGAGGTTGAAAATGTCAGTGAAGACACTTGCCAGTTGGTCAACGCATGCTCGCAGTACACATTCCTGGTAATCTGTCTGGCTCTGCTGCCTTGTGAATGTTGACCTGTCTAAAGGTCTTACTTACATTGGCTGCGGAGAGCGCAATCACACAGTCTTCCAGAACAGCTGGTGCACTCATGCATTTCAGTGTTATTTACCTCCAAGCAAGCATAGAAGTAGTTTAGCTCGCCTGGTAGGCTCGTGTTACTGGGCAGCTTTCGGCTGTGCTTCTCTTTGTATTCCATAATGATTTGCAAGCCCTGCCACATCCGATGAGCGTCAGAGCTGGTGTAGTACTGTTCAATCTTAGTCCTGTATTGATGCTTTTCCTGTTTGATGGTTCGTCGGAGGGGATAGCGGGATTTCTTATAAGCTTCCGGGTTAGAGTCCCGCTCCTTGAAAGCGGCAGCTCTAGCCTTTAGCCCAGTGCGGATGTTGCCTGTAATCCATGGCTTCTGGTTGGGGTATGTTCGTACAGTCACTGTGGGGACGACCTCATCGATGCGCTTATTGATGAAGCCAATGACTGATGTGGTGTCCTCCTCAATGCTATTGGCGGAATCCCGGAACATATTCCAGCCTGTGTTAGCAAAACAGTCCTGTAGCTTAGCATCCGCTTCATCTGACCACAGAGCAGTATATCATTCACGTCAGGCTCGTCGGACTCGTTAAAGGAAAAATAGGATTCTGCCAGTCCGTGGTGAGCAGTTCTAATGCCCAGAAGTCATAAGAGATGCAGCAACATTATATACAATAAGTAAAAAACAACGCAAAAGAAACGCAAACAACGCAAAGAAACAAACAAAAAAACACAATTGGTTAGAAATACTTAAAACGTCAGCCTTGTTCTCCGGCGCCATCTTGCATCTCAGTGCTAGAGGCGTCACTACAGACCCTGGTTCAATTCCAGGCTGTATCACAACCGGCCGTGATTGGAAGTCCCATAGGGTGGTGCACAATTGGCCCAGTTTCATTAGGGTTTCTCCGGGGTAGGCCGTCATTGTAAATAATAATTTGTTTTTAACTGACTTGCCTAGTTAAACAAAGGTTAAAAAAATGGTTTTAATATACATCTCCCAGTCAGAAGGTCCGGTACTGTCAGAATACACCCTCAGCAGTCTAGCAATGGTGCTTTCTGACTTCCAATGGGAAACAAGAGGGACGTGGGATTTAGGAGTAAGGCTATATTATCGTTTGATAAGTCAGCTACTCTTTGAGCTACCGAAGCTCCTTTGTGCATGTGTACAGACAGTATAGGTAAAAATACCTCTCTTTTGTGGAAGGTTTAAGTGCTGGGCAAGCAGGTGTGGATGGAAGGGCTATAACGCCTATTTAGAGAGCCTTTTGACAACCCACTATGGTGGAGACAGCACCCAGAAGAACCAGAGTAGAAGAGAGGAGGAGGGTAGGGGGAGATGGGACAAGAGGAGGGTAGGGAGAGAGGACAGGGGGGAGACGACAGGAGGAGGCGGGTAGGGGGAGAGGACAGGAGGAGGAGGGTAGGGAGAGAGGGCAGAAGAGGAGGGTAGAGAGGGAGGGTACAGAGAGCGAGATAGGGCAGAAGAGGAGAGTAGAGAGAGAGAGAGAGAGAGAGAGAGAGGACAAGAGGAGGGTAGGGGGAGAGGACAAGAGGAGGGTAGACAGAGATCAGAGGAGGGTAGGGGGAAGAAGAGAGTAGGAGGGTAGGGTCAATACTACAGGGATATGTCAAGACCTTAGTGACAGGTTTATAAGGCATGATGGTAATTAAGTGTGGAGAGAGCAGTAGATATTGATGCCTGAAAGAAGCAGCAGTGTCAGATGTGTAAATTAGATATTAACAGCGTAGATTTTGGCTGTAGAGGAAAGGTCAGTGTGAGGGATAGGACTAATAGGACAGACAGATCCTCTAACAACAGTCCCGGGGCATTGATGCTGCAGCACAGGCGCAGGCTGGTGGTGGCTGAGATAGGGATGGACAGGCCCAGGCTGGTGGTGGCTGAGATAAGGATGGACAGGCCCAGGCTGGTGGTGGCTGAGATAAGGATGGACAGGCCCAGGCTGGTGGTGGCTGAGATAAGGATGGACAGGCCCAGGCTGGTGGTGGCTGAGATAAGGATGGACAGGCCCAGGCTGGTGGTGGCTGAGATAAGGATGGACAGGCCCAGGCTGGTGGTGGCTGAGATAAGGATGGACAGGCCCAGGCTGGTGGTGGCTGAGATAAGGATGGACAGGCCCAGGCTGGCGGTGGCTGAGATAGGGATGGACAGGCCCAGGCTGGTGGTGGCTGAGATAGGGATGGACAGGCCCAGGCTGGCGGTGGTTGAGATAGGGATGGACAGGCGCAGGCTGGTGGTGGCTGAGATAAGGATGGACAGGCCCAGGCTGGTGGTGGCTGAGATAAGGATGGACAGGCCCAGGCTGGTGGTGGCTGAGATAAGGATGGACAGGCCCAGAGCTGTGGTGGATATCAGAAGGCCTGCTAGAAGATTAGGAGGTGCTTGCATACTACCGGACCTTAGCAATGCTGATCTGCTCCTACTTCTTCTCTGCGTTATACAGGCCTCTTTCTATGCCGTATCTAAAAGGTACAAGGAAAAGAGTGGGGCTGAACATATAGGATGGTTTCCCAGAACTATTAGACATGATCTTGGACTAAATGGCACTGAATATAGATGCTCTGACTGGGGAACATATTTCATACACTGAATGGAGATGCTCTGACTGGGGGACATATTTCATACACTGAATATAGATGCTCTGACTGGGGAACATATTTCATACACTGAATGGAGATGCTCTGACTGGGGAACATATTTCATACACTGAATGGAGATGCTCTGACTGGGGAACATATTTCATACACTGAATGGAGATGCTCTGACTGGGGAACATATTTCATATACTGAATGGAGATGCTCTGACTGGGGGACATATTTCATACACTGAATGGAGATGCTCTGACTGGGGAACATATTTCATTCACTGAATGGAGATGCTCTGACTGGGGAACATATTTCATTCACTGAATGGAGATGCTCTGACTGGGGGACATAATAGTGTCCTATTACTATTTCCTGTTAGAGATTGAGCGAGCAGATTTGGAAATCAGAAGCTGTAGCCTATTTTCAAATAAATGATACATGAAAACAAGAAAGTTATGAGGCTTTGTTTACGTATCAACCCCAGTTGTTTTGGTCTTTAACTGGGCCACATTGTCGGGTAGTAGGGTTGGCTTACTGTTGAGTCAGATCTCTTGGTTGTCCCGTTGATAGTCAGATCTCTTGGTTGTCCCATTGATAGACAGATCTCTTGGTTGTCCCGTTGATAGTCAGATCTCTGGGCTGTCCCGTTGATAGTCAGATCTCTTGGCTGTCCTGTTGATACTCAGATCTCTTAGTTGTCCCGTTGATAGTCAGATCTCTTGGTTGTCTTGTTGATAGTCGGATCTCTGGGCTGTCCCATTGATAGTCAGATCTCTTGGTTGTCCCGTTGATAGTCAGATCTCTTGGTTGTCCCGTTGATAGTCAGATCTCTTGGTTGTCCTGTTGATAGTCAGATCTCTGGGCTGTCCCGTTGATAGTCAGATCTCTTGGTTGTCCCGTTGATAGTCAGATCTCTTGGTTGTCCCGTTGATAGTCAGATCTCTTGGCTGTCCTGTTGATACTCAGATCTCTTTGATGCACATTGATTGTGATGATGACGATGCACATTGATGACAATGCATATTGATGATGATGACGATGTACATTGAACCTGTAAATGCATGAATGTTCAATTTGTACAGACATGCAGGAAGTAGAAATCAGGGTCAAGTGTATGAAGAACAGCCAGCGTTCATCAGGACACAACATTTTGGAATGTTCAGATAGAAATATGTTATGTAGAACGAACATGCCTCTCTCTGACTTGTAGAATAATGAATCACAACTGCTCTTTTCGTGGCATTTCTATCTGCAATGTTCAACAACATTTGGCAACCGAACATGGCCCAGGTGTTGACCTTGCGGCTCTCTGGGGTCACAGCTTCTCTGGGTGTCTGTGAGAGAAAAGATTCTCAGTCCATATGTTGAATAATACATGTTAACATCGCTGTAATGTTTCACCTGCACCACCTCAATTATTAATCACACCACAGCCACGCTGGGCCGGATGGGTGAGGGCAACACAGGAAAGGGGAGGGGCTCTGACACGCAAAGCAGGAAGTGATATGTAACTGTCATGCCATGACATCCTTGTGTTGGGTAATGTTTGTGCCTTTTCATCAAAAGATCCCTCACTGTTTGAGGGTATATATGTGTCACTTTGTATTTATTTAAAGGTATAAGTATAAGTATAGGTATAAGTTGCAGAGTCATGTTCTGTAGTCAGCACAGTAGAAATGGCAGTCAGCGGTACGACATGAGGTCACCCAATTGGGTCATCTTACTTCCTGAATTTATTGTGAAAGATGATATAGGCATAGCTAAGCAGAGGTGGGTTCATTTTTCTCTGTTCTGTAAACCTGTTTATTTACAGAGTCCTTATTGGGTCATTATCGGGTCATTATCATGTCATGATCATGTTAATGACATGATCGTTACCAGGTCATTATCGTGTCATTATCAGGTCATTATCGGGTCGCTATCAGGTCATGATCAGGACATTATCAGGCCATTATTGGGTCAAAGTCAGTCATTATCATGTCATTATCGGGTGTCACACACATACATGCAGTACGCACACACACCATGGCTCAGTTTCCCGGAACCAGATTAAGTCTATTCCTGGATGGAAATCGAGTGTGATTTTGTTGTTGTTGTCCAGAAGTAAATCTGGATGTAGGAAAGTATATGTTAACATCTGTAATTGATGGCCTATGCTGAAGCAGCGGTAAAAGGCCTGAGTTTTATTATGTACTGTGTCTTTTTAATCCGTTTGTTCCTTCCCTCCTCCTCTCCCTCCTCCCAGAGGTGACCCTGACAAGTGTGATATTTGGGGCAACACTCCGCTCCATCTGGCCGCCGCCAACGGCCACCACAGCTGCCTGTCCTTCCTGGTATCGTTCGGTGCCAATGTGTGGTGCCTGGACAACGACTACCACACGCCCCTCGACATGGCCGCCACCAAGAGCCACATGGACTGTGTCCGATACCTGGACTCCATCGCCGCCAAGCAGTCTGTCCTCAACCCCAAGGTGAGGTATCTGGGGCAATGACAAGGAACAGTCATCTGATCAATTTTGACCTGATCACAGGAAGAAACTTTACTGAGACTACTGAATGACCATTGGCACGTATAGCCTACATATCATTTTTAAATGTATGTAGTTCTGTCCTTGAGCTATTCTTGTCTATCAATGTTCTGTATTATGTCATTTGTCATATTCAATGTGGACCCCAGGAAAGGTAGTTGCTGCTTTTGCAACAGCTAATGGGGGATCCAAATAAAATAGAAATACCAATTTTATACCAGTAGGTTGTAAAAAATATATATTTTACCATCATACTTGATTTATATTTCAGTTATTGTTTAAATTATATTTGTTATACACCTGTTCTGCCAGTCACATTCTGTCGAAAGTCCACAGAGTACACACATCCCTGGGTCACTCCTCTTTTCAGTTCGCTGCAGCTAGCGGCTGGAACGAGTTGCAAACAACACTCACACTGGACAGTTTTATCTCAATCTCTCTTCACTCAAAGACTCAATCATGGACACTCTAACTGACAGTTGTGGCTGCTTTGCGTGATGTATTGTTGTCTCTACCTTCTTGACCTTTGTGCTGTTGTCTGGGCCCAAGAATGTTTGTACCATGTTTTGTGCTGCTACCATGTTGTGTTGCTACCATGTTGTTGTTATGTTGTGTTGCTACCATGCTGTGTTGTTGTCTTAGGTCTCTCTTTATGTAGTGTTGTGGTGTCTCTCTTTATGTAGTGTTGTGGTGTCTCTCTTTATGTAGTGTTGTGGTGTCTCTCTTTATGTAGTGTTATGGTGTCTCTATTTATGTAGTGTTGTGGTGTCTCTCTCTATGTAGTGTTGTGGTGTCTCTCTTTATGTAGTGTTGTGGTGTCTCTATTTATGTAGTGTTGTGGTGTCTCTCTCTATGTAGTGTTGTGGTGTCTCTCTTTATGTAGTGTTGTGGTGTCTCTCTCTATGTAGTGTTGTGGTGTCTCTCTTTATGTAGTGTTATGGTGTCTCTATTTATGTAGTGTTGTGGTGTCTCTCTTTATGTAGTGTTGTTGTGTCTCTCTTTATGTAGTGTTGTGGTGTCTCTATTTATGTAGTGTTGTGGTGTCTCTCTCTATGTAGTGTTGTGGTGTCTCTCTTTATGTCGTGGTGTCTCTCTTTATGTCGTGTTGTGGTGTCTATATGTAGTGTTGTCTCTCTTTATGTAGTGTTGTGGTGTCTCTCTTTATGTTGTGGTGTCTCTCTTTATGTAGTGTTGTGGTGTCTCTTTATGTAGTGTTGTGGTGTCTCTCTTTATGTTGTGGTGTCTCTCTTTATGTAGTGTTGTGGTGTCTCTTTATGTAGTGTTGTGGTGTCTCTCTTTATGTAGTGTTGTGGTGTCTCTCTTTATGTAGTGTTGTAGTGTCTCTCTTTATGTAGTGTTGTGTTGTCTCTCTTTATGTAGTGTTGTGGTATCTCTCTTTATGTAGTGGTGTCTCTCTTTATGTAGTGTTGTGGTGTCTCTCTTTATGTAGTGTTGTGGTGTCTCTCTTTATGTAGTGTTGTGGTGTCTCTCTTTATGTAGTGTTGTGGTGTCTCTCTTTATGTAGTGTTATGGTGTCTCTATTTATGTAGTGTTGTGGTGTCTCTCTCTATGTAGTGTTGTGGTGTCTCTCTTTATGTAGTGTTATGGTGTCTCTATTTATGTAGTGTTGTGGTGTCTCTCTCTATGTAGTGTTGTGGTGTCTCTCTTTATGTAGTATTGTGGTGTCTCTCTTTATGTAGTGTTGTGGTGTCTATATGTAGTGTTGTCTCTCTTTATGTAGTGTTGTGGTGTCTCTCTTTATGTTGTGGTGTCTCTCTTTATGTAGTGTTGTGGTGTCTCTTTATGTAGTGTTGTGGTGTCTCTCTTTATGTTGTGGTGTCTCTCTTTATGTAGTGTTGTAGTGTCTCTCTTTATGTAGTGTTGTGTTGTCTCTCTTTATGTAGTGTTGTGGTATCTCTCTTTATGTAGTGGTGTCTCTCTTTATGTAGTGTTGTGGTGTCTCTCTTTATGTAGTGTTGTCGTGTCTCTCTTTATGTAGTGTTGCAGTGTCTCTCTCTATGTAGTGTTGTGGTTTCTCTCTTTATGTAGTGTTGTGTTATCTCTCTTTATGTAGTGTTGTAGTGTCTCTCTTTATGTAGTGTTGTGGTCTCTCTCTATGTAGCGTTGTGGTCTCTCTCTACGTAGCGTTGTGGTGTCTCTCTCTATGTAGTGTTGTGGTGTCTCTCTTTATGTAGAGTTGTAGTGTCTCTCTCTATGTAGTGTTGTGGTGTCTCTCTTTATGTAGTGTTGTGGTGTCTCTCTTTATGTAGTGTTGTAGTGTCTCTCTTTATGTAGTGTTGTGTTGTCTCTCTTTATGTAGAGTTGTAGTGTCTCTCTCTATGTAGTGTTGTACTGTCTCTCTTTATGTAGTGTTGTGGTCTCTCTCTATGTAGCGTTGTGGTCTCTCTCTACGTAGCGTTGTGGTGTCTCTCTCTATGTAGTGTTGTGGTGTCTCTCTTTATGTAGTGTTGTGGTGTCTCTCTTTATGTAGTGTTGTAGTGTCTCTCTTTATGTAGTGTTGTAGTGTCTCTCTCTATGTAGTGTTGTGGTGTCTCTCTTTATGTCGTGGTGTCTCTCTTTATGTCGTGTTGTGGTGTCTATATGTAGTGTTGTCTCTCTTTATGTAGTGTTGTGGTGTCTCTCTTTATGTTGTGGTGTCTCTCTTTATGTAGTGTTGTGGTGTCTCTTTATGTAGTGTTGTGCTGTCTCTCTTGTCGTGATGTGTGTTTTGTCCTGTATTTTATTTATTTATTTTTAATCCCAAATGAGGCCTTTTGCTTTTTAGTAGGCCGTCATTGTACATAAGAATGTGTTCTTAACTAGGCAAGTCAGTTAAATAAAAGTTAAAAAAATATAATACTAATTAGGAACAACTTCCTAATATTGAGTTGCAAACTCAAACCGGCGCGCCTGGCGCCTACCCCGTTCAAAAGCACTGAAGTATTTTTCCTTGCCTATTCAACCTCTGAATGGCACATATACCAAATCCATGTCTCAAGGTTTAAACATCCTTCTTTAACCCGTCTCCTTCCCTTCATCTACACTGATTGAAGTGGATTTAACAAGTGACATCGATAAGGGATCATAGCTTTCACCTGGATTCACCTGGGTCAGTCTATGTCATGGAAAGATTGTTCTTAATGATTTGTATACTCCGTTTGAATTGTATAGCCTAAACTGCAATGGTGTATATGTGATATTTAAATAGTGAATAAATAGATCTACCTCTTCTACAAGCTGGTGGAGAAGCTGAAAGACAGAGCCTTCCGTGCGGCAGAAAGGAGGATAAAGGACTGTGTGAAGATGCAGCAGAAACACCACCAGCGGCTGGAGAGAAAGTTCCTGAAGGAGAGCGTCAGGTCGGATAACTCAGACGCCATGAGTTTCTCTAGTTATAACAGCAGCAGCACGCTAAGCCGCAATCTTCCTCAGTTCAACACTGTCACTTCCAACATGCCATACTCACAGGTCAGAGGTCAAAAGCATTTCTTCCCTGCTACTTCGCTGTCAATTTCTCATGAATGCATTTGATATTATTTTGATAGTCAACGGCAGTTTGAATAAATAATTTGATATTGTTTTTACGTTCCCTGATAAATAAGTTAAGGAGTAAGCTCAAGAAATTTCAGCTATTGATCATTGTCCTTTTTCATATGTCAAACTCTGCCTTGCTTTACATTTAGTAAATGATCTGTTTAATGTCCTCTCCTGAGTCCACGTTTCGATCTTTTCAATCTATACAGGCCACTGTACACTCCACAGCCAAGGGGAGGACCAAGATTCACAAGAAGCTAGAGAAGAAGAAACAGGTGGACGGCACCTTTAAGATCTACGAGGATGGGAGGAAGAGTGTTCGCTCGCTGTCTGGCCTTCAGCTTGGCCAGGACGTCATGTTCCTAAAGCAGGTAGAACAAGTAGCTCCTGTATGTAAAGACACAACATCCAAAACAGTTGGGTCTAACTAACGGAAAGTTAGCTTTAGAAAATAAACGCACTCTATTCTTCCAAACCCATTACATTTCCCACAGGCTTAGTGCTGAATCCTCCTTGGTTATTTCCATTACATTTCCCACAGGTTTACTGCTGAAACCTGGGTTATTTCCATCACATTTCCCACAGGTTTAGTGCTGAAACCTGGGTTATTTCCATTACATTTCCCACAGGTTTAGTGCTGAAACCTGGGTTATTTCCATTACATTTCCCACAGGTTTAGTGCTGATACCTGGGTTATTTACATTACATTTCCCACAGGCTTAGTGCTGAATCCTCCTTGGTTATTTACATTACATTTCCCACAGGCTTAGTGCTGAATCCTCCTTGGTTATTTCCATTACATTTCCCACAGGCTTAGTGCTGAATCCTCCTTGGTTATTTCCATTAAAATGGTTTCTCTTCATTAATGTTCCTTCAACAGGGCACTTACGCCAACTCTAAGGACCACTCGCGCCTCAACATCCGGGACATGTTCCCTCACCACGGCAACAACCACGATCACCATGACAACGACCACTACGATGACGATGAACGTGCCGACACCATCTTCCACCTCTCCCGTGCCATCAGTGACCCGGTTCTCCACGAGGCCGCCTACTCCGAGATCAGCACTGACTCGGGCCGTGACTCCCTTTTCACCCGGCCCGGTCTTGGAACCATGGTGTTCCGACGGAACTACGTCTCCGACGGCCTCTTCGGCATTGGAGCCCGGGACGAGGGTTCCGTGGCTGGCTCAGAGCCGGTGGGCCGTGCCCCTAACGTCCGCCTCCGTGGCCGTCTCCCCCGGCGCCAGCCCAGCCTGGATGATGCAATAAAGATAGACAGCGTCATGAGCGCCCTGAGCCTCCAGGAGAGGAACCTGCAGGAGCTGCCCTGGGAGGAGGCTGACGTGGGCCTGGACGAGGAGCTGCCTTGGGAGGAGACTGACGTGGGCCTGGACGAGGAGCTGGAGCCTGAGAGTGGACGCCTGGAGACGTTTCTTGCCTCCCAGAGCCTGGGGGAGTTCATGCCCATTTTCAGAAGGGAGAAGATTGACCTCCAAGCTCTATTGCTCTGCTCAGACCAGGACCTGACCTCCATACACATCCCACTGGGACCCAGGAAGAGGCTGCTAAAGGCTTGTAGGAGACGGCTGGACACCCTGGAGGAACCAGAGGGCATCAAGGACACTGAGCTCTGACGGTCAGTATTACTGTACAAATTACTACGTGAAGTCTATGACAGGCAAAGCACGTTACTTTGTTAATCATGGCTCAAACAGCAGAAGGAATCAAGGACACTGAGCAAGGACACTGAGCAAGGACATTGAGCAAGGACACTGAGAGGGTCAGTACAACAGACTTCCTTCCTATGTGTTTGTAGCTAATACATAAATAGGGCCAGTTTGTAGCTAATAGATAAATAGGGCCAGTTTGTATCTGATAGATAAATAGGGCCAGTTAGTATCTGATAGATACATAGGGCCAGTTTGTAGCTGATAGATAAATAGGGCCAGTTTGTATCTGATAGATAAATAGGGCCAGTTGGTAGCTGATAGATAAATAGGGCCAGTTTGTTGCTGATAGATAAATAGGGCCAGTTTGTAGCTGATAGATAGATAAATAGGGCCAGTTTGTAGCTGATAGATAGATAAATAGGGCCAGTTTGTAGCTGATAGATAGATCAATAGGGCCAGTTTGTAGCTGATAGATAGATAAATAGGGCCAGTTTGAAGCTGATAGATACATAGGGCCAGTTTGTAGCTGATAGATAAATAGGGCCAGTTTGTATCTGATAGATAAATAGGGCCAGTTGGTAGCTGATAGATAAATAGGGCCAGTTTGTTGCTGATAGATAAATAGGGCCAGTTTGTAGCTGATAGATAGATAAATAGGGCCAGTTTGTAGCTGATAGATAGATAAATAGGGCCAGTTTGTAGCTGATAGATAGATAAATAGGGCCAGTTTGTAGCTGATAGATAGATAAATAGGGCCAGTTTGTAGCTGATAGATAGATAAATAGGGCCAGTTTGTAGCTGATAGATAGATAAATAGGGCCAGTTTGTAGCTGATAGATAGATAAATAGGGCCAGTTTGTAGCTGATAGATAGATAAATAGGGCCAGTTTGTAGCTGATATAGATAGATAAATAGGGCCAGTTTGTAGCTGATATATATAGATAAATAGGGCCAGTTTGTAGCTGATAGATAGATAAATAGGGCCAGTTTGTAGCTGATAGATAGATCAATAGGGCCAGTTTGTAGCTGATAGATAGATACATAGGGCCAGTTTGTAGCTGATAGATAGATAAATAGGGCCAGTTTGTAGCTGATAGATAGATAAATAGGGCCAGTTTGTAGCTGATAGATAGATAAATAGGGCCAGTTTGTAGCTGATAGATAGATACATAGGGCCAGTTTGTAGCTGATAGATAGATAAATAGGGCCAGTTTGTAGCTGATAGATAGATAAATAGGGCCAGTTTGTAGCTGATAGATAGATAAATAGGGCCAGTTTGTAGCTGATAGATAGATAAATAGGGCCATCTAGTGGAGTGCTATAGTAAAACACCTGTGATTGAAATACATGCAGATGATTAGTAACATTTATTCCCTCTATATAAAAAGTCAATTTCTAGAACAGAGATCACATTGTACGTATTTTGTTTTGTTCATCCACAGAGAGATGACATGGTGACATCTGGATACTTCATCTTGAATGACACACGGAGTCCTGTCTGCCTAGCAGCTCTAGTCCATGGAGAGCTGTGGTCCTGCCTAGCAGCTCTAGTCCATGGAGAGCTGTGGTCCTGCCTAGCAGCTCTAGTCCATGGAGAGCTGTGGTCCTGCCTAGCAGCTCTAGTCCATGGAGAGCTGTGGTCCTGCCTAGCAGCTCTAGTCCATGGAGAGCTGTGGTCCTGCCTAGCAGCTCTAGTCCATGGAGAGCTGTGGTCCTCACTATCAGCTCTAGGTCATGGAGTCCTGAGATGGTGTTAGGATTATCCACACAGAGCTGTGGTCCTGCCTGACTAACACCTCTCCCCAGGGACAGCACTCCCTGGCTGGGGACACAGAGAACATTACACTGGGGTTTGGTAGAGTCCCTAGGGTCCTTGTGCCGTGCATGAGAGGGCGTCTTTAATTACACACCCAGATGGTCTGGCAGGGCTGGGTGTGCTGTAGGACGGTGCCTACTTACTTACTGTCATTGGCACGGAACAAACACACTCACGTCCTGTCACTGGCACGGAACAAACACACTCACGTCCTGTCACGGAACAAACACACTGACGTCCTGTCACTGGCACGGAACAAACACACTCACGTACTGTCACTGGCACGGAACAAACACACTCACTTACTGTCACTGTCACTGGCACGGAACAAACACACTCACGTCCTGTCACTGGCACGGAACAAACACACTCACGTCCTGTCACTGGCACGGAACAAACACACTCACATCCTGTCACTGGCATGGAACAAACACACTCACGTCCTGTCACTGGCACGGAACAAACACACTCACGTTTCCCATATGGAAACGTGAGTGTCAATTAATTTGCAACTGAGCATTTGATCATGTTTTTTTCTATATATTTGTGCAAACGTGTAATGTTATTTCCGTATTTATTATTTATTAATAGAAAATGTTTTGTTTATTGTTTATTCCAGACATTACTGTCCAGTTTTGTTACTTTGGTATGTATAATAGTTAGCTCAGATGAAAACCATGTCCTTGACACAGAATATAAAAAGGATTCAACTCTGTTATATTTATTTTTAATGTTTATTTAACCTTTATTTAACTAGACAAGTCAGTTAAGAACACATTCTTATTTTACAATGACATAAATGTGTCCCAAATTGCACCCTATTCTCAACATAGTGCACTACTTTTGACAAGGGCCCATAGGATTCTGATAAAGACAAAAAAAAAAAAATGAAGTAGTGCACTACGTAGGGAATAGGGTACCATTTGGGACGTTGGCACGTTTCTGTTTTTAAGGACAGTTTGCGTGTTAATGAAGATACTGGAACATGAGGTTATCAGTCAGTCAGTCTGTCTGTGGCTACCTCCCAAATAGCACTCTATCCCCTATGTATAGTGCACTACTTTTGCACAGGGCCCATAGGGATCTATATAGGGAACAGGGTACCATTTGGAATGCATCCTGTCTGTGCCAAGGTAAGTGTTATCTCATGTTGCTCCGGGAATCCAGTTCGGGGTATAGTGTTTCACAAGAGTGCTGCCTTTGAACTGGTGGACTCTGTTGCATGACTGTGCATGAACAACCTCTCCCTCAATGTTTGTTTTTTTTTACCTTTATTTAACTAGGCAAGTCTGTTAAGAAAAAAAAATGTTTTTACAATGACGGCCTAATGTCAGCAAGACAAAGGAGCTGATCGTGGACTATAGAAAAAGGAGGACCAAACGGACTGAAGTGGAGCTTGTTGAGAGTTTCAATTTCCTTGGTGTCCACATAACCAACAAACCATCATGGTCCAAACACAGCAAGACAGTTGTGAAGACGGCACGACTTAACCTTTTTCCCCTCAGGAGACTGAAAGGATTTGGCATGGGTCCCCAGATCCTCAGAAAGTTCTACAGCTGCACCATCGAGAGCATCCTGACCGGTTGCATCACCGCCTGGTATGGCAACTGCTCAGCATCTGACCGTAAGGCACTACAGAGGGTAGTGTGTATGGCCCAGTACATCACTGGGGCCAAGCTTCCTGCCATCCAGGATCTAGGCGGTGTCAGAGGAAGGCCCAACATTCTATCAGGCACATAATAACGACACAATTCCCAGAAAATAGCCTTAATTAAAGGTCCAAGCGTTTCTCCAGCGAGATTCTCACATGCCAAACAAATAGATTAGCAAAGAGTTAAATCGACACTCATTGACTGGAAAACATCTTGCGCTTTTTTAATAAAAGTAGATTATGTTTTCTCATGCAACGTATTTCAATTACTTTACTACATCACATTAATTACGCAATGATATTTCGTTTGATGGATACCCTGGGCTTTGTACAATGTTATGAAGTACATTGAGATTCCATCTTAATTCCATCTTAAATGTATATTGCACAAATCTGGCCTTTATGGAAGAGTGGCAAGAAGAAAGCCATTTCTTAAAGATATCCATAAAAAGTGTCGTTTAAAGTTTGCCACAAGCCACCTGGAGACACACTAAACATGTGGAAGAAGGTGCTCTGGTCAGATGAAACCAAAATTGAACTTTTTGGCAACAATGAAAAAACGTTATGTTTGGGGTAAAAGCAACACAGCTGAACACACCATCCCCACTGTCAAACATGGTGGTGGCAGCATCATGGTTTGGGCCTGCTTTTCTTCAGCAGGGACAGGGAAGATGGTTAAAATTGATGGGAAGATGGATGGAGCCAAATACAGGACCATTCTGGAATAAAACCTGATGGAGTCTGCAAAAGACCTGAGACTGGGACGGAAATTTGTCTTCCAACAAGACAATGATCCAAAACATAAAGCAAAATCTACAATGGAATGGTTCAAAAATAAACATATCCAGGTGTTAGAATGGCCTAGTCAAAGTCCAGAACTGAATCCAATCGAGAATCTGTGGAAAGAACTGAAAACTGCTGTTCACAAATGCTCTCCATCTAACCTCACTGAGCTCGAGCTGTTTTTTCAGTCTCTCGATGTGCAAAACTGATAGAGACATACCCCAAGCGACTTACAGCTGTAATCGCAGCAAAAGGTGGCGCTACAAAGTATTAATTTAAGGGGGCTGAATAATTTTGCACGCCCAATTTTTCAGTTTTTGATTTGTTAAAAAAGTTTGAAATATCCAATAAATGTCGTTCCACTTCATGATTGTGTCCCACTTGTTGTTGATTCTTCACAAAAAAATACAGTTTTATATCTTTATGTTTGAATCCTGAAATGTGGCAAAAGGTGGCAAAGTTCAAGGGGGCCGAATACTTTCGCAAGGCACTGTATATATATATATCACGGAATCCATATAGAACATTAGAAATTCTTTGGTACTCACATCAACCATTCCATTTGCGTTTTCGAGGACTCTCCACAGCAGAACAAAAGGATCATGGAATCCTCAACGGTTCTCTAACCTCCCAGAATCCCGCTCGCAATACCGCCCTGTGATGGGCAGTGAAGGAACGGAACCCCAAGATAACGTTATATCAAAGTTTATTATCCAAAATTCAATAATCTGATTAAGCATAATACTATATGTTACTATCCAAACTTCAGATTAAGACTAATTTGCATATTCACACAACTCTCATATCACAGTCACACAATGCTATTCTCAAACATACCTAATCAATTAGTTGTTTTTCAACAATATTTTAACCTGCAGGAATATTTTCACATTTCTATCTCATGATTAGTTCCTAGGATAATGCAACTCATACATTTACATCTTTCAATACTTCTTAAATGGGGTAGAGGTTTAAAACAAGTACAGGTTTAAAACTATTACAGGTGCACCTTACTATCTTATACTATATCATAAATGGTCTTAACTAGTTCACACAGATTCCGGATGTTTTAACATTAAATGGCCAAAACCAGTTCACACAGATTCTAGATTATTAGCGCTAAATTACCAAACCCAGGGCATACCTGGCTAGCACTGTCACGAACGTTGTTGTAAGGATTGTCGGACCAAAGTGCAGCGTGGTATGGGTTCAACATATTTATTTAGTGAACCGGCACAACAAAAAAAACAATAACGCACAAACGAAACGTGAAGCTATGGCTCACAGGCAACTAACCTAAAAACAAGATCCCACAAAAAAACCCAGTGGGAAAAGGCTGCCTAAACATGATCCCCAATCAGAGACAATGATAGCCTTTGATTGGGAACCATACCAGGCCAACATAGAAATACAAAAACTAGAGTACCCACCCTAGTCACATCCCGACCTAACCAAATTAGAGAATAAAGGGCTCTAAGGTCAGGACGTGACAAGCACATTTAAAATTATTGGAATTCACCACGTCTGAGGATCACTTAGAAGGTCTCACAGGTACTTTTCAGAAGGAGGTCCTTCTTCCAATAGGGTTTCACCAGGTACCGTGCTTCACACAGAACCCACAGCCACCATGGCCCCTCACCCCTACAGACCGCACCAATCCCCACGTGATGAATTCAGTGTCAGGACGGCTCTAGGTCGCCCGCAATTGACCAATGATCGGTGTCTGAGTCGACTAACTCTCAGATCATCCTCCACTGACTCGACCCTGCTTACGCCTCCAAGGTGCCCCCCTCACACAGGAATACACACTCAAAGCCTACGTAACAGAGGTTTTTCTAAAAACTCAACTTTGAGTGTTTCGCTCACCTCTTTATTTTTTTTAAACTAAGTTTGAGATGTGGTATCCACGCTGCCTCTCAGATCAAAGGTGGGTCCATCTGCTTTGTTCCCGAAATGTCATCTCCCTGGGTTCCCAAGTTTGAGGGATCCCTCATGTACGATTTACCAAGGTCGTCAGGAGCGGTCACCAAGTGAAGATTCACATCCCATCCTTATCGCCAAATGTGGTGGTTAATTTCTTTACTATCAAATGAGGAGAGAAAAACTTACCACACCAGTCAGGGTCATACTTAAACTAAATCTTGAATCACTTATTAACAAGGGAGCAGGTCAATACAACACACACATATAAAGTGAATCGATTAATGGCTGGTCATGGCTAGTCGACGATTCATGGTCAAATTATTCGCTGAGAGCCCCGAGACAAAATTACAAAGGTCCTTTATAGCCAAGATGCACCCCTTTCAACCTACATGACGAACCACCGATATATAGAATGGGTCACAAGGTTAAGATCTGTATGAAAGATACCTATAATACATAGCAGACAGGATCTGCTGTGTCAACAGTTTTCATTGTATAGACCAGAGTCTGGCTCTCCTACTCCAAACTGGAACCATCTCTCACTGGTACCATATAGAACAGAAACATTAACCTTTCTAGCGCAGTGGAACCCCTCGACAACATTCCGCTGAAAAGGCAGCACGCGAAATTCAAAAATATGTTTTCAAAATATGTAACTTTCACACATTAAAAAGTCCAATACTGCAAATGAAATATAAACATCTTGTTAACTCTTTAGGGATAGGGGGCAGCATTTTCACTTTGGATGAATAGCGTGCCCAGAGGAACTGCCTCCTACTCTGTCCCAGATGCAATATATGCATATCATTAGGGTAGCCTAGCGTTGGACTAGTGACCGGAAGGTTGCAAGTTCAAACCCCCGAGCTGACAAGGTACAAATCTGTCGTTCTGCCCCTGAACAGGCAGTTCAGGGGCAGAACGACATTGAAAATATGCATTTGTTCTTAACTGACTTGCCTAGTTAAATAAAGGTTAAATAAATTACTATTGGATAGAAAACACTCTGAAGTTTCTAAAACTGTTTGAATGATGTCTGTGAGTATAATATAACTCATATGGCAGGCGGAAACCTGAGAAAAATCCAACCAGGAAGTTGGATATCTGAGGTTGGTCGATTTTCAACTCATCGCCTATTGAAATCCCAGTGGAATATGGATCTGTTTGCACTTCCTACGGCTTCCACTAGATGTCAACAGTCTGTAGAACCTTGAATGAAGCTTCTACTCTGATGTGCCTCCTCCCACTTTGTTGTTACATCTGCTACTCGCTGTTTAGTATCTCTGTATAGTCACTTTATAAATTACCTGGACTAACCTGTACCCCCGCACATTGACTCGGTACCGGTACCCCCTGTATGTAACAGATATTGTTATGTAATTTTCTGGTGTCACTTTTTGATATATTTTTTTTACTTTAGTTTATTTAGTAAATATTTTCTTAACTCTATTTCTTGAACTGCATTGTTGGTTAAGGGCTTGTAAAGGAAGCATTTCACTGTAAGGTGAACTACACCTGTTGTATTTGGCGCTTGTGCCAAATACAATTTGATTTGAATGTGTTTTGTATGTAACTTCAATGATTATGTATGCACTCACTACTGCAAGTCGAAGATGTGTGGATACAATCTTTGGAATACAACATAAGTCATGTTTGGATGTACTTTCACCCACAACAGTTATTAAAAATGTTTATTACAATTAACAAAGTCACTTTTTTGACGCTGATTGTTAATATCCTGGTCATTACAACTGTAATTACAAAGATGATTGGGTAGGTCTTCCTACTGTTTCTGTCACCACGGTTACAGTGTGATAACATGACTGACAGCTCCTGTTCTGATTAGAACCAGACAGAGTTGCTGTAGAGGGAAAGGTCTGATTAGCCTAGTGCTCTGATGTCCCCTGGGTCGTGTTCAATTAGAGAGAAAATATTTTTTTTAAATGGTGAGAACTATTATTTTAGTTTTCTATTGCGAAACATTTTGCCCAGTGAGCTCAGCTTAACACAAACCTGCACTCTGCTAAAGCAGTTATAGTGGTAGTCCAGTTCACTCAGGATCCCACCAGAGCTCCTATTCCCTTAAATCATTAAGAACACTGCAGCCAACACTGTACCTGGCCAGCAAAGAGCACTGGCCAACAGCCCATTAAAACACTCATCTACTCATCTCTGTCTCTCTCTCTCTCTCTCTCTCTCTCTCTCTCTCTCTCTCTACACAGTGAGCACTAAACAGTCGCTGCTAATCTTCTCCTCCTGACTTAGCCCCCCTTTCCCCCACTCCCCGTCCTCCTCCTTTTCCCAGGCCCTCTGCCAAGGTTACAACAGGGATGAGAGAGGGAGGAAAGAAAGGAGGGGGAGGGGAAACGAGGACTGCAGGGGAGGGACCTGCAGTATGCACGAGGAGCTTCGGTGAAGAGAGAGGGGAATAAGCAGCAGAATCATTTCTGGAGCTGAGCAGCTGCAGGGTATAGAGTCGTGTGTGTCCGTGCAGTATTCATGGCTTTGTGTGTGGTGTGTGACACTGGGACTTGCCCCGGCTCACTTAGCTCACACCCATCGAAGCCACAGGACGTCCCCAGAGCTGCTGCTGTATTAAACAAGGACTGCACTACAGGAACAGCCTGACAAGGAGAGAGGAGAAGACAGAAAGGAGAGAGAACACAGAGGAGGAGAGGAGAGAAAGGAGAGAGAGAAAGAACACAGAGGAGAAGAGGAGGAGGAGAGGAGAGAAAGGAGACAGAGAACACAGAGGAGAAAGGAGAGAGGGAGAACACAGAGAAGAAGAGGAGGAGGAGGAGAGGAGAGAAAGGGGAGAGAGAGAGAACAGAGAAGAAGAGGAGGAGGACAGGGAAAGAGAGAAGTACACAGCGTGTTGGAGAAGAGGAGAAGAGTAGAGAAGAAGAGGAGGAGAAGAGGCGAAGTGGGGAAGAGGAGAGGAAGAGAAGAGAAGTGGAGGAGGAGAGGAGGAGAAGGGGAAGAGAAGGGGAGGAGGGGAGTACACACCACAGATTGTATTAGAAGGAGAAAAGGAAGGTGAGAACCGTCGGAGTGGTTGTAAAGGAGCTGAACTTCTCAGAAGACACTTCCTGTCATGTTTACTTCAGTCCGGACCCTTTGTGTTCAGGACACAATGTCCAGGCTACTATCCTCAGAGTCTGGCCGCTGCCTATGAGTCCGTCCATACAGCCGCTGCATACACCGAGCACTGTCGCTTGTACCGTACTTTGTTGTTGGTCGGGAGGGAGGCACAAAGGGAGCTGAAATGCAGAATGTACCGGAGGAATGGAGGGAAGAACAGAGGGCTGGAGGAGGAGGAGAGGTGGATGCTAAACCCTGGGAGGGTAGAGAGGCCTTATTCCAAATAAACACTGTTAACTCCAAACAGGATATGGACAGAGGGAAAGAGAATGGAGAGACTGGCGTTAAGGAGAGGAGGAAGGAGAATGTAGAGATGATGAACGAAGGGGGAAAGGGGACAGACAAAGAGTCCCTGATGATGGAGCTGACCCGTTTGGTTCAGAAGACAGTGAAGGAGAGTAGCTGGTGGGAGAGGCGAGGCATCGACATCACTATCCTGGTCCTGGCCTTTCTCTTGTTACCTCCAGGTAATCCATACACCTGTCTCACACACTTCATACACCTGTCTCACACACTTCATACACCTGTCTCACACACTTCATACACCTGTCTCACACACTTCATACACCTGTCTCACACACTTCATACACCTGTCTCACACACTTCATACACCTGTCTCACACACTTCATACACCTGTCTCACACACTTCATACACCTGTCTCACACACTTCATACACCCGTCTCACACACTTCATACACCTGTCTCACACACTTCATACACCTGTCTCACACACTTCATACACCTGTCTCACACACTTCATACACCTGTCTCACACACTTCATACACACTTCATACACCTGTCTCACACACTTCATACACCTGTCTCACACACTTCATACACCTGTCTCACACACTTCATACACCTGTCTCACACACTTCATACACCTGTCTCACACACTTCATACACCTGTCTCACACACTTCATACACCTGTCTCACACACTTCATACACCTGTCTCACACACTTCATACACCTGTCTCACACACTTCATACACCTGTCTCACACACTTCATACACACTTCATACACCTGTCTCACACACTTCATACACCTGTCTCACACACTTCATACACCTGTCTCACACACTTCATACACCTGTCTTACACACTTCATGCACCTGTCTCACACACTTCATACACCTGTCTCACACACTTCATACACCTGTATCACACACTTCATACACCTGTCTCACACACTTCATACACCTGTCTCACACACTTCATACACCTGTCTCACACACTTCATACACCTTTATCCTATCCCAAGGTAAGACATCTACCTGCACATCGCAATACATACACCCGTCTCACAGACTTTATAGTGGTCCTCTCTGGCTCAGTTGGTAGAGCGTGGCGCTTGCAATGCCAGGATTGTGGGTTCGATTGCTGCTGGGTCCACGTATGCACGCATGACTGTAAGTCACTTTGGATAAAGGTGTCTGCTAAATGGCATTATGATATACTAAAGGTAAACATAGTTTTACCACATTCAGTTCACCAGGTAAGACACCAGGTCACAGCTTGACCTGAAACACCTGTCTTGTGCTTGTCTCCACCTCCCCACCATGTGTCTCCCATTTTCCCCATTTTCCCCATTATCCCCTGTGTATTTATATCTGTGTTTTCTGTTTGTCTGTTGCCAGTTTGTCTTGTTTAATCAGGTCTTACCAGTGTGTTTCCCCTTTTCTCCAGTTCTCAATTTCTTGTTTTCTAGTCTTCCCGATTCTAACCTTTCTGCCTGTCCTGAACCTGAACCTGCCTGCCGTTCTGTCCCTGATTGACTCTGTCTTGGATTACAAACCTCTGCCTGCCCTCCACCAGCCCCTTGCATGTCCCTTTGTTATAATAAATATTCTGAGAACCAAACTATCCGCCTCCTGTGTCTGCGTCTGGGTCATATTCTGAGTCGTGATAATATTAACTGGCCATGACTGATCCAGCAGATTCGGACCAGCTCCGCAACGCTGTCTCCTTCCAAGGAGCTGCGATTGGAAGACACGAGGAGTTACTTCAAACCCTTATGGAAAGACTCTAGATCTTGGCAGGATGCGATGACCACGCTTTCACTGCATTGCTTGAGCAATTCCACGGATTATCTACTAGGCAACAAGCCTCTAGGGTAAACCCCCAGACTCTCAGTAACCCCGCTACCAGCGGCGCTTCTCCCCAGTCTCCCCTGACACCCGAGAACCCTGCTTACCTCCTCCGGAGCGCTATGCTGGAGATCCGGGAACCTGCCGGGCGTTTCTCTCTCAATGCTCCCTCATCTTTGAGCTGCAGCCCTCTTTATTTCGCTGAAAGATAGCGTACCTGATAACGCTGGTGTCCGGGAGGGCCCTCGCCTGGGCTATGGCGGTGTGGGAGCAATAATCCACCGTTTACCTCAGTTTGATGAGTTTGTGGTGGAGGTTAGCAACGTGGTAGAAAGGTGCCCGGAAGCTACTTCAACTGTGCCAATTTGCCTCCCGCTTCTCTTTGTGGAGAAGAAGGACAAAACCCTGGGCCTGTGTATCGACTATCGGGGCCTTAATGACATCACGGTTAAAAAACTTTACCCTCTACCACTCATCTCCTCAGCTTTCAAGCCTCTCCTCAGAACGCCTACCACCTGATTCGGATATGGGAAGATTACGAATGGAAGACAGCCTTTAACACTGCTAGCGGGCACTATGAGTACCTTGTTATGCCATTCGAACTGACCAATGCTGCCACAGTGTTCCAGTCCCTGGTCAATGATGTGCTCTGTGACCTGTTGAACCGGTTTGTGTTTGTCTACCTTGACGACATCCTTATTTTTTCCCCTTCAGCTCAAGAGCACGTCCTTCATGTCCGACAGATCCTTCAGCGTCTCCTGGAGAACCAGCTTTTTGTTAAAGCAGATAAATGTGACTTCCATCGCTCCACCATTTCCTTCCTAGGATACGTCATCGCTGCAGAAAATATTCAGATGGATTCTGATGAAGGTGAAAGCGGTGGTATATTGGCCTCAACCCACATCCAGAGTGCAGCTGCAACGTTTCCTGGGGTTTGCCCATTTTTACCATCGTTACCACGGGTTACAGCAGCCTAGCTTCCCCTCTCTGAGCACTCACCTCTCCCAAGGTTCCGTTCACGTGGTCTCCAGCAGCTGTCCAGGTGTTCTCGGACCTCAAGCATCGATTCACCACAGCTCCTATTCTAATTCATCCGGACCTGTCCCTTCAGTTTGTGGTGGAGGTCGAGTCCCAGCTTTCTGCCCAGGACCAAAAGCTGCATCCCTGCACTTTCCCTTCCCATCGTCTTAACCTGTAAAACAAGTAAAGCCTTCAAATAAAATAACTTACCTTTGAAGAACTTCTGATGTTTTCAATGAGGAGACTCTCAGTTAGATAGCAGATGCTCAGTTTTTCCAAAAAGATTCTTTGTGTATTAGAAATAGCTCCGTTTTGTACATCACATTTGGCTACCAAAAAAAAAAAAAAAAAAAAAAAAAAAAAAACGAAAATTCAGCCCTCAAAACGCAAACTTTTTTCCAAATTAACTCCATAATATCGACTGAAACATGGCAAACGTGGTTTAGAATCAATCCTCAAGGTGTTTTTCCACATATCTCTTCGATGATATATCCTTCGTGGAAGCCTGGTTTCTCCTTGCTCTCAAATGGAAAAATAATTGCACCTGGCTTTGCGCTCCAATTTCGACGCAGGGACACCAGGCGGACACTTGGAAAATGTAGTCTCTTATGGTCAATCTTCCAATGATATGCCGACAAATACGTCACAATGCTGCAAACACCTTGGGGAAACGACAGAAAGTGTAGGCTCATTCCTTGCGCAATCACAGCCATATAAGGAGACAATGGAAAACAGAGCTTCAGAGATTCTGCTCATTTCCTGGTTGACGTATCATCTTGGTTTCGCCTGTAGAATGAGTTCTGGGGCACTTACAGATAATATCTTTGCAGATTCTGAAACTTCAGAGTGTTTTCTTTCCAAAACGGTCAATAATATGCATAGTCGAGCATCTTTTCGTGACAAAATATTGCGCTTAAAACGGGAACGTTTTTTATCCAAAAATGAAATAGCGCCCCTAGAGATCCAAGAGGTTAATGCCGCTGAGAGGAACTATGACGTGGGAAATCGAGAACTACTCGTGGTCAGAATGGCGATGGAGGAGTGGAGGCGTTGGTTAGAGGGGCCGGAACATCCAATCTTAGTGTGGACTGACCATAAGAACCTGGAATATCCCTGCACCGCTAAGCGCCTCAACTCAAGGCAGGCTCGATGGGCCTTGTTGTTAAATTAAATTTGACTATCTCCTACCGCCCTCGGTCCAAGAATGTGAAGCCTGATGCGCTCTCACGCCTGTATAGCCCGTTGCCACACCGCCTGACCCCGAGACCATCCTCCGTACCTCCTGTCTATCGGCTGCAGTCATCTGGGGTATAGAGAGCCTGGTCTGTAACCAGATGTTTGTCCCAGACTCTGCCGTTTCTCCTGGTCCTGAAATGGGTGCATTCCTCTAGACTGACCTGCCATCCTGGTTCCCGTCGGACCCTGGCTTTCATCCGACAAAGTCTTTGGTGGCTCACCATGGTTCCTGACGTCTCTACATTTGTCGCTGCCTGCACTGTGTGTGCACAGAATAAGACTCCACGGCAAGCTCCGGCTGGCCTCATTCAACCACTCCCTGTTCCTCACCACCCCTGGTCCCATATATCCCTGGGCTTCGTCACTGGTCTTCTTCCGTCAGATGGCAACACCACTATTCTTTCAGTGGTGGATAGGTTTTCCAAAGCCACCCATTTCATTCCCCTTCCCAAGTTACCCTCAGGCAAGGAGACGGCCCAGCTCATGATGCCGTCTTCCAGATCCATGGACTTCCGGTCGGCATGGTCTCTGATCGTGGTCCTCAGTTCTCGTCCCGATTCCGGAAGGCGTTCTTCACCCTCATCGGGTCGTCAGCCAGCCTGTCATCCGGTTTTCATCCCCAGTCTAACGGCCAGTTGGATTGAGCCAATCAGGAACTGGAGACGGCTCTTTGTTGCCTCCTCTCCCCCAATCCCATCAACTGGAGCAAGCAACTTGTGTGGGTGGAAAACGTCCACAACACCCTTCCCTGCTCTGCCACTGGTCTCTCGCCTTTAGAGAGTTCCTTGGGATATCAGCCCCTGCTCTTTCCTGAGCAAGAGGAAGAAGTCAGCATACCCTCTGCCCAGATGTTTGTCCGCCGCTGTCGCTGTACCTGGAAGAGAGCCCGGTCCGCTCTTATCAAGACCACCTCCAGGTATCATCTCGGGCAGAGGGTATGGCTTTCCACTCCGGATGGAGTTCCCCAAACTTTCCCCCTGCTTTATCAGCCCTTTCCCCCATCTCTAAAATCCTTAGTCCCACTGCTGTTCGCCTTCTATTGCCCCACACCCTCCGTATACTTTCCACTTTTCATGTGTCTAGGATTAAACCTCACAGCCCTGTGTCTCCTTTTGCCAGTTTGTCCTGTTTGGTCAGGTCTTACCAGCATGTTTCTCCTGTTCTCAAGTTCTTGTTTTCTAGTCTTCCCGGTTCTGACCTTTCTGCCTGTCTTGAGCCTCCCTGCTGTTCTGTCCCTGATTGACTCTGCCTTGGATTAAGAACCTCTGCCTGTCCTTGACCTGCCCTTTGCCTGTCCATTATTATAATAAATATCCCGAGAACCGAACAATCCGCCTCCTGTGTCTTTGTCTGGGTCATATCCTGAGTCATGATACACATGTCTAACAACCGCAAAACTGGTTGAAATGACATCTTTTCAAACTATTTTGCTCACTGGGTTTTAGCCTGGTCAACAAGGTTGACAATTGGCTCAATAGTGAGAGTAACATTTAGTCTGGTTAAACCAGGCTGACGCCTTATAGTCATAAAAGGTAAAACATATTTGTATAGGTTTACCACATCCTGTGTAACATGCAGATGTGTTGTAAATACACAGGGAGGAGGGAAGTGAGAAATCCACTGTACTAAAACATGAAGGATAATGGCTGTAAAGTAATCCCAGATTTGAGTCATCTGGCCAAACAAGGTCCCCCAGAGGAGAAGGGTCAGGACCAGAAACGGATACCACGTGCTTGATAGCAGAATAGAATGTTCAGGGAAGCTGTTCTCTAAGTTTCAAATGGCAGGAGTAGAATGGAGTAGAACTGTGTTGCAAAATCTTTTTTTATGCTTATTCATGTAGCCTGGTCACAGAGCTGTTTGTCATGACAATGACCATAGCAGTTGGCAAGACATGAAAAACAGATCTGGGACCAGGCTAACGCTAACGGCTAGATGTTTGCCTGTTCCACATTCCATAATGTAGAATATTTGCGTCTAGAACAACGTGTAAACTTTCCACCCTTTGTTAGACTCCATTTCCTCCCAACTTCTTCCCCATATCCCTCTCTCTGTTACGCCTGGACCTTAGAGAGCTTTTTATGTCTCTATTTTGGTTTGGTCAGGGTGTGATTTGGGTGGGCATTCTATGTTCTTTTTTCTATGTTTTGTATTTCTTGTTTTGGCCGGGTATGGTTCTCAATCAGGGACAGCTGACTATCGTTGTCTCAGATTGGGAACCATACTTAGGTAGCTTTTTCCCACCTATGTTTTGTGGGTAGTTATTTTCTGTTTAGTGTTTTCTGCACCTGACAGGACTGTTTCAGTTTCGTTTACTCTCTTTGTTATTTTGTTATAGTGTTCAGTTTAAATTAAAAGCATGAACACATACCACGCTGCGCTTTGGTCCGATTATTCCTCATCTGACGACACCTGTCCTTAACTCCTCAACTACACCTCTCCTTCACCATATCCCTCTCTCCTTAACTCCTCAACTACATCTCTCCTTCCCCATACCCCTCTCTCCTCAACTACATCTCTCCTTCCCCATACCTCTCTCTCCTCAAATACACCTCTCCTTCCCCATACCCCTCTCTCTTCAACTACACCTCTCCTTCCCCATACCCCTCTCTCCTCAACTACACCTCTCCTTACCGATATCCCTCTCTCCTTATCTCCTCAACTACACCTCTCCTTCCCCATATCCCTCTCTCCTTAACTCCTCAACTACATCTCTCCTTCCCCATATCCCTCTCTCCTTAACTCCTCAACTACATCTCTCCTTCCCCATATCCCTCTCTCCTTAACTCCTCAACTACATCTCTCCTTTCCCATATCCCTCTCTCCTCATCTCCTCAACTACATCTCTCCTTCCCCCATACCCCTCTCTCCTCAACTATACCTCTCCTTACCGATATCCCTCTCTCCTCAACTACATCTCTCCATCCCTATATCCCTCTCTCCTCATCTCCTCTACTCATCTCCCCTTCTTCGTTTCTCCTCCAGCCTTTCTGCTGCTGGGCTCATCCCAGGTCCTGGTGTTTGTCCTGGGCATGGTGCTGATGGGGGTGTCCCATGCAGTCATTTCCATTAAGGGAACCCACCTGGCCAGCCACGGATCGCTGAGCGAGTCCCCCGCCTGGGCCGAGTTCTGGGCTGTGTTCTTCATAGAGGTAAGAGGGGGTGGGGGGTGGGGGGGGGGGGGTGGGGGGGGGTCTGTGATCTAATGTCACCAGATACATGGTATAATTGCTGTATTTTCAGCTAGTAATTCAGCTATCTGTCTGTCCAGGTGTGTGGGTCGTTCACAGCAAGGGCAGGTGTAACAGGCCACATTAAGATGCATCATGCCCACACCAACGTGATCGGCCTGGGTGACTCCAGCACCTGGAAGATACCCTGTCTACCCCGGAGCGTCTACCTGTTCATCGCACCCCTGGCTATACCCATTATCACACCTCTGGTGGCACTAGGTGAGGCAAAGACAGGGTGTGGGTGTGTGTGTGTGTGTGTGTGTGTGTGTGTGTGTGTTTCCAGGTGTAGCGTCTACACGTGCGCTGTGTAAGATACATAATGCTCTGCTGTTAGGTTGTTTTGAAACAGGAACATGTTGATACCTGTGTTAAGAGAATCATGTTTGAAAGGCTGACAATAACGTTATTGTTTAGGCCCCTTCTTATTTACATTGATATTTTCACTCCAGGCTGTGATGGTGGAACTGTCCGTGTCTCTGGTCTCTGTCTCTGGTCCCTGTTTCTGGTCCCTGGTCCCTGGTCTCTGTCTCTGTCTCTGGTCTTTGTCTCTGGTCTCTGTCTCTGGTCTCTGGTCTCTGTCTCTGGTCTCTGGTCTCTGGTCTCTGTCTCTGGTCTCTGGTCTCTGTCTCTGGTCTCTGGTCTCTGGTCTCTGGTCTCTGGTCCCTGGTCCCTGTCTCTGGTCCCTGTCTCTGGTCTCTGGTCTCTGGTCCATGTCTTTGTCCCTGTCTCTGGTCTCTGGTCCCTGTCTCTGGTCTCTGTCTCTGGTCCCTGTCTCTGGTCTCTGTCTCTGGTCTCTGGTCTCTGGTCCCTGTCTCTGGTCTCTGTCTCTGGTCTCTGGTCTCTGTCTCTGGTCTCTGGTCTCTGGTCTCTGGTCTCTGTCTTTGGTCTCTGGTCTCTGGTCTCTGTCTCTGGTCTCTGTCTCTGGTCTCTGGTATCTGGTCCTTGTCTCTGGTCTCTGTCTCTGGTCTCTGGTCACTGTCTCTGGTCTCTGTCTCTGGTCTCTTTCTCTGGTCTCTGGTCTCTGGTGTCTGTCTCTGGTCTCTGTCTCTGGTCTCTGGTCCCTGGTCCCTGGTCCCTGTCTCTGGTCCCTGTCTCTGGTCTCTGGTCTCTGGTCCATGTCTTTGTCCCTGTCTCTGG